>NW_026114235.1:900000-1112596 GCF_018139145.2 Gymnogyps californianus | reverse complement strand
TCCCCCAGTCCATGGGGTTTGGATCAGGCCCTCAGATGCCGTGCATGTAAAAGCCATTGTTATTTTGGCATCTTATGTTGTTTTCCTACTTAGCACCAAATTTTCAGAAATAAAGAATTAAAGATTAGGAGCAATACCAAGGAAAAATGGATTGTACAGATGACAAGGATTGTAAATCGTGTCAGTGTGTGCTGGAAAGCTCCTCACAGCTACAGAGCTACATAAGCTACAGAGATGCAGCCTGCATCTCCAGAAAGCAGACGTTCCCTGCCACAATTTTAGAGAGGCGCTTATCAAGCTACGCATTGTTTAATCACACAAATACTTCTTTTTTTTTCTCAGTTTCCAGAAAGATTTTTTTGCTCATGCCATATTAGAATGACAATGGCATCTAAGTCAAGGTTAAGCCCACAGCAGAGTGATGAGCATCCTATCTGAATGTGGTGTACATGTATAGCCATAGCACAAAGCATCATTTTTATCTTTGTACATCCCCTGGATGTTTGCTGTAATCATCCAGCAATATTATTTTCAACAGTAAAAAGAAGTA
The DNA here is from genome assembly GCF_018139145.2 of Gymnogyps californianus. Taxonomy (NCBI): domain Eukaryota; kingdom Metazoa; phylum Chordata; class Aves; order Accipitriformes; family Cathartidae; genus Gymnogyps; species Gymnogyps californianus. Next base: position 1,112,046 of record NW_026114235.1, on the reverse strand, counting down.
GAAGAAACACTTGTAGATTGGAACATTGCATAAAAAAAAAATAAGAATTAAACCCTTTCTTGTATGTGTTGTACATTTTCTATACATGCACACATGGACACAGGCACAGACAAACACACCAGGCATTGAATAGACTATTTGATATTTAATCTGAATGCAGCTGTTTAGATATTTGTTTGGTCTGTCTCTGGATTTTTCATTAAAAATATGTGGTTAACAGCAGCCAACCTGATTTGCATGTGTGTGTGTCTGATTTGTTCACCGCTACGCCTCCTGTGTCCTACATCTTAATCACATCCAGGCACCCACCCCATTACATTACCAGATGGGAAGTGATGGACATCCCTTGACTCTCTTCATGACCCCCTGATAATCCTGTTTCACACACAGGCTCCCTGCTGTATGAAACACAAAAGCTGCCACTGTAGTTCTTTACTTCCAGTCGATATTCTGACAGACTTGATCTAGCAAATTAGTATGCTGTGGTAGGGGCATGACAAAAGACCCTTTTGACACACTCTGAATCGATACAAAGGCCAACAGAGAGCCATTTCACTGTAGTTCTGTTATTTTTCCCCTTTTGATGACCCTTCTTTTTTTTTAGCTTGTATGACCTTGTCAGATTTAAAAACATAATGTTAGAAAAGTCATCCTTGCACAGGGGAAGAAAAATCTAAACATGCAGAAATGCAAGAATACCAATGTAAAATTAAAATACAGCTCGATCAGAGGAGTAGAGATTTTCTTGTGTGAATTTGTTTGTCCTTCACACTGCTGCTTCAAATGTCAGAGTATAGAAGTAAACAGACTGTTCTGGCCATGAATGCTGTTACATCTGAATATTATTATTTTTTCTTTTTTAAAAGATGAAAAAATCATCTTAGAGGATTAAAAATGCATATCTTTTAGTCATATTTCTTGGTATGAAGGATCTTGCAATAGCATCATGTATTTTACAATTCAAAAATTGTAGTCACATTTACTTAATTTTCAAGTGCTTATGCTGTAAAATTTGACTGAATTTATGCTGATATTGATCATACTATGCAAAGAAAAATACTTTTCAGCATGTGCTATATATAAAAAAATCTATAGAGCAACTTAATTTGTATCTGAAAGTTTATCTACAGACATTGCACCTGTTCAAAATGATGATTCATACAGAAACTACAGACTTAATTGACTTGCATCTTTAAGCAATATTATGTACATATTTCTCTACCTCTGCAAGAATTACTCATTTGTTCAGAGTCACTGTCATTTTAATTAGGTTTACACCTTTACCAATTTAATTGTTTTTATGTTGGCCAAATCTATGTAACAGATTTACATTTATCTCATAATAGATACTTAAGTGTAACTATATCCAGGTACACATAGATGCTATAGCTTTGCCTTATGATCATTTTAAGGGTGTAATTATGTCATAATAAGGCCTAATTCTTGTAATTTACATGCTTTCATGTTTTTCTTAAAGAATGATCCATCCTCTTAAATGAAAAACAAGCACTCAGATATATTTTCTTTTTCATACTAACAAACTAAAAAATACCTACTCAAAGCCACTTTCTAAACCTAATCTTCAAATTTTAAGTTTTCAAGCTGAAAGAAAACTTAAGTCAATAAAAAAATGAGACATTCCCAGCTTTAGAAAGCACTTTGCTGTAACTCACAAAGAAACATTTTCCAAAAATACAGGTACACAAATTACTCCAGTATTTGCTGTACAGTATGTACATTTGACCTCTGCCGCACTTCAGCATTTTTCAACACATAAACCTTGTTCTCTCAAATAGAAATACTATATAGACACAAGAGATAAAGCATATTGTGTAAGAAATTCAGACCACTTCAGACAACTCAACTTGAGAACAGAAGCAAAATTACACTAGCTGTTCCAATTCCTCTAGCAGTTTTATCTAGCCCAAGATTACCAGACTCAACCCCCTCCCCCAAAGCCCCCAAAGCATAGGGTGACATACTCAGCTACCAGAAACCAGTGGCCCACAAAAGAACTTTTACCATTTACACCAACTCTGATCCACACTGTGAGAACATTTTATCGGGAACATTTATATTTCACTGAGACAGAACATTCTGTCCTGAGATAAATATAACACAAATTTGTATGAAGCAAGAACTACCCTTAATCTTATCATAGTATCCATATTCACATGATCTTTATGAAGTCCATAAATCAGTCTTTATGAAGTCAATGAATCAGTTCCTCAGCTGGTACAAATCCACACGGAAGAAGCACTAAACTGTGGCACACAATGTGTGTCTATGGGGATGACAGAATTAATTCAGTTTTCTAATTGACAGTGGATCCAGTGTGCTTCACTAGAGCATGCAGATGAAAGCCTCAGGCTGGCCAGATGAAAGCAGGAAGATGCATGGTCAGAGCTGCACTTAAAGATAAAATGTTTAGTACCTTCTGCCTATCACTAGCTGTGAGATTTAGGTAGGATGAAAGGATGAAATAGAATGACATAGAGTAAAGAAAGGGAAGGCAACGGTGATGAGAAATCACCATTTCTTCCCAGTATTCTCAAGGATTCTTGGCTGTGTTTTCATAGTTCATGCTCCAGTTGCCTCCTTGCCATTATCTAACTGTATCAGACCACAGTTTGGACACTGGTAGCATGTAAGACTCTGTTTCTAACATTATTGCTCTACCCTATAATAAAATGAGAAAAACTCTCCTTGTCCATTCTAGAGAAACTTTTGAGTTCTACTAGGAAATGTCAGGAGTCAACATACAATTTTTCTCCCTAAATTGAATGAAAACCATATCATCAGGCTGGCTGAATTTGCTCTGATCAGTACTGCCCCCATGCCAAGCTGCAGACTGGCAGGATGCCGGGGGTCAATTCCAGTGGCTCCAGCCCACCTCCCACCACTGAACTGCCAGAGGTGACAACATCTGAGGGGGAGTGTCAAGGAAAAAGCTTTGTGTGGACAAGGCTGGGGAAGAATATTTCAAGACCAAAGATGAATTGAAAAAAAATAGGGAGTTTTCAGGCAAGCTTCTTTGTCTGCCTTTGTCTGGTCAAATTAAACATTTTTTTAAAGGATGACTTTATTAAACATTTAACACCCTTCTTTCATGATATCTTCCTCTCAATTGCTGGTAAACCCAGTCTGCATCCTCCTCTCCCTCCAACAAAATGAAAACAAATATGCAACAGGCTTCACATTCCTTATATCTTCAAGAGTAATAAGAGAGACAGAAATCAAATTGTCAAAACAGCATTGTCAAAAACAGAATGGAAAAATAAATAAATAAATAACCTCAAGGCTCGTTTCAGGGGGGGGAAAAAAACCCCAACATTCCTTGCAAGTCACCTTTAAAACTTCAGGCTGCCTTTTATACTGAATCGTACCTATATTCACTTACTAATCTTCTCACATATTACAGATTTCACAAGTGACTTGTGATGCTGAATTGCTATAGCTGTTTGTACAATTCCCATGTTATTCATTGTTTGTCCCTTTGCTTTACCCAAATTGGAGAGAATGCACTTTCAAAGTAGCTGTCAAAGTGTGACTCATCTGGCAAGTCAGTAATTACTTTTCATAAAGTAATATGCCAGAACATACAGAATTCATAAGATTTGTAGAAGGTACTGGGACATATGAACATAGATTCCTACCTACCACTTTTCACAGTTCAAATAATCATAAAAAACCCTTTAAAGTATAGAACCAAATGCATAAATTCACCCCTTAAGTGCAAAAGGAAAAATACAGTTTTCAGAATATATATTTTAAAAAAAGGCTTTCAAGGAAATATTGGAGAAAAAACCCTACACTCCTAAGCACATTTTGAAGTGTATAATACTAAAATAATTTCCTAAACTTTGTTTTCCTTTAGTTTTATGCATCCCTCTGTATTAGAAGCATAGCTGCTTATTGCTGTTATTGAGACAAATATTGGATTAATTTGGACAGAGATGACATCAAGAGAACAGAGAATTCATGGCTTTAGTCCTTATCCTTTAGCTAAAGCATTCATAGTTTCCATTTGTAACAGCTTCTTAGCTACAGCCATAGACCACAAAGCACTACAGCATGTATTACTAGGAAGCTACACAGTCTTTCTTCCAAAAGGGAATAACAAATATATGAGTGTTTTCTTCACATCTGTGCCTTTAAATGCAACCTTGGGATAGAGGTGGTAACCCATTCCAATAACTGGTTTTAGAAATAAATAGAAAATAAAAGACATATGTTTACTCTCAAGCAAAAATTAATAGTTTCATTCTGTCTTGCCCCAATAAACAAACAAATTGCATTTTGCCTCAGTGGACTGGCAATGGCAGGAAAGTGGACCTGCTCAGTTATGCTCTCGTTGTGACATGTAATATGCATCACAGGGGGAAGTGTTAATGGGGATTTAAGGCAACATGACAACCCCATTAGCTTCCCTGATAAATCTGGCCTGGAGTAAATGACAGTCCTTGCCATGGAGATTTTACTGCTGGGCAGAACAGCAAATGAAAAGGGAAAGAGAAAGTTGTGAATAGGGCCAGCATTGGTGAAGGTTATGCTAAGTCAGAGATTCTGATTGTAAAGAGACAGGAAGCCCAATGGAAATTAACAGCTCTTACTTCTTTTGCTTCCCATTAAAACTGATCAGACTTTGACAATGCAATGGTTTTGGTCCAAAACCTCTCATCAGTTATCTGGACATGATTTTGCTCTTTGGAAATTATTCTAATACAGAATCACTTGAGATACTGAATATTCTTGAGCATGCAGCAGTGAAAGCCTGCAGTGAAAGCCTACAGATTTTAACCAAGGGTACTTTCCAAAAATAGTAAATTTTTTTCATTCATCTCCACTGTGTTAAATCTCTTCAAACATGGTTGTAATTGTTTTTATAATTATATAGCTTTTATTTCCCAAAAGAGGCCCTCTAGTGGCTATGGGCAGTTGTACTGGGTTTGCGGCAAGGTTTTGGTAGCGGGGGGGGCTACAGGGGTGGCTTCTGTGAGAAGCTGCTAGAAGCTTCCCCTATGTCCAATAAAGTTAATGCCAGCCAGCTCCAAGACGGACCCACTGCTGGCCAAGGCCGAGCCAATCAGCAACAGTGGTAGCGCCTCTGTGATAACATATTTAAGAAAGGGAAAAGAAGTTACAGGGGAGTAGCAGTTGCAGCTGGAGAGAGGAGTGAGAAGATGTGAGAGGAACAACTCTGCAGACACCAAGGTCAGGGAAGAAGGAGGGGGAGGAGGTGCTCCAGGCGCCAGAGCAGAGATTCCCCTGCAGACCATGGTGAAGACCATGGTGAGGCAGGCTGTCCCCCTGCAGCCCATGGAGGTCCACGGTGGAGCAGATATCCACCTGCAGCCCATGGAGGACCCCACGCCAGAGCAGGTGGATGCCCAAAGGAGGCTGTGACCCCGTGGAGAGCCCATGCTGGAGCAGGCTCCTGGCAGGATCTGTGGCCCCATGGAGAGAGGAGCCCATGCTGAAGCAGGTTTGCTGGCAGGACTTGTGATCCCGCGGGGGACCCACGCTGGAGCAGTCCTTTCCTGAAGGACTGCACCCCGTGGATAGGACCCATGCTGGAGCAGTTCATGAAGAACTGTAGCCCATGGGAAGGACTCACGTTGGAGAAGTTCGTGAAGGACTGTCTCCCGTGGGAGGGACCCCACGCTGGAGCAGGGGAAGAGTGTGAGGAGTCCTCCCCCTGAGGAGGAAGGAGCGGCAGAAACAACATGTGATGAACTGACCCAAACCCCCATTCCCCGTCCCCCTGCGCCGCTCGGGGGGAGGAGGTAGAAAATTCGGGAGTAAAGTTAAGCCTGGGAAGAAGGGAGGGGTGGGGGGAAGGTGTTTTAAGATTTTGTTTTATTTCTCATTTTTCTACTCTGATTTGACTAGTAATAAATTAAATTAATTTTTTCCCCAAGTCGAGTCTGTTCTGCCCGTGACGGTAATTGGTGAGTGATCTCCCTGTCCTTATCTCGACCCATGAGCCTTTCGTTTTATTTTCTCTCCCCTGTCCATTTGAGGAGGGGGAGTGATAGAGCGGCTTTGGTGGGCGCCTGGCATCCAGCCAGGGTCAACCCGCCACAGCAGTGTGTCTGTTCATGTATCTACACGGATGCTTCTAATCTTTAAATCTCTGACTATCACTTGCTTATATTGCTTCTTTTCTTCTTCAATAGCTACAGCCAAACTTGGCAGCTGTTAGAGCAAGATGTCAAATGTTGAAATATATATTCTTCCTGCAGTGGCATCATGGCCTGTGGCTAGTCCTTTGTATGGATTCACTACCAGCAACGTGGCTGTGTTCAGTGCTGACTGCTTGCGGGTATAGAACTGCCTGTAGGGTTATATCAAAGTCATACTGTTATGTAGCTGACTTGCTTTCACTCCTCAGATGGCATCATTTTCTGGCACTGATTTAGCTGCATGATATTTTCTCACATCCATTTTTATACCCCCTTCAACATATCTCTTTGAGTTAGTCTTGCATTATTCCATTCCCTACTTCTGGAGAAAATGTTATTAAACCTAGAAGGATATAAGTAAAATCAGGGAGAACAAAGTAGAAAGACTCATTTTTAAAAATGAATATGTGTACTTCTAATTTTTAGCCATTGTCTTCACACAGACCCCCAGCTATTTTGTTCAAATATTGTTGTAGTGGGTTGACCCTGGCCGGATGCCAGGTGCCCACCAAAGCCGCTCTATCACTCCCCCTCCTCAACTGGACAGGGGGAGAAAATAAAACGAAAGGCTCGTAGGTCGAGATAAGGGCAGTTTAATAAAGCAGAAGCAAAGGTCGCGCGCGAAAGCAAAGGAAAACAAAAGATTTTATTCTCTACTTCCCATCAGCAGGCGATGTTCGGCCACTTCCCGGGAAGCAGGGCTTCAGTACGCGTAGTGGTTGCTCCGGAAGACAAATGTAAACAAACGAATGCCCCCCTTCCTCCTCCTCCCCCTAGCTTTTATGCTGAGCAGATGTCATATGGTATGGAATATCCCTTTGGTCAGTTGGGGTCAGCTGTCCTGGCTCTGTCCCCTCCCAAGATCTTGCCCACCCCCAGCCTACTGGTGGGGGGGGCAATGTTGGAGAGACAGCCTTGATGCTGTGTGAGCACTGCTCAGCAGTAGCCAAAACCCTGGTGTGTTATCCACACCTTTCTAGCTACCAATACAGAGCACAGTACTACGAGGGCTGCTGTGGGGAAAATTAACTCCATCTCAGCTAGACCCAATACAATTGTCTACCTTGATTTATAATTAAGCAGCCAATCTTGCAAAAATTATATATTCATCCAGATTGCTGAACTAAGGTACACAAAGTCTAGTTCTCATTTTTTAAGCTTCTCAGAGCAAAACTATTTTTTTATAACTATAAGTTGCACCAGGGGAGGTTTAGATTGGATATTAGGAAAAATTTCTTCGCTGAAAGGGTTATCAAGCACTGGAACAGGCTGCCCAGGGAAATGGTTGAGTCACCATCCCTGGAGGTATTTAAAAGACATGTAGACGTGGCACTTAGGGACATGGTTTAGTGGTGGACTTGGTAGTGTTAGGTTAATGGTTAGACTCAGTGATCTTAAGGGTCTTTTCCAACCTAAATGATTCTATGATTCTATGATTCTATGAAGTGTCATGAATATCCCCAGGAGCATATTAATAATTGACAATAATCTTCACAGAAACTAATAGATGGCATTGAAAGTTTAACTAAAATCCACTTTATCTTGCACAGAACCTAAAAAAAATCATGTTATTTTCCCTCAGAATCATTCAGAAAGGATGTAAATACTATTAGGGCCAGAGTTTGTCTGAATTGTGTTCTGAAACAATTTGCTTTGGAAATGTCTTTATGCTTGGGATCTATTTGCTGAGTGGAGACACCATCAAAAAGTTTGGGCAAAGATGCAGAAGAAGAGCAGCCACACAGTGCAGGCTGCTACACCTGGGACACTTGAAGAACACTTGGGATGGAAGGTAACACTCCTAAAGAGAAAAAAAATGGTCGGAAATCTGTTAGTTTGTCCAAAGATTTTTTTTCATTGCTGCCATGCTTGAGACATGCATGCACATAGACATAGGGTAGTCTTATGAGTAGGCCCTAAAATAAATTTTTACAGGCTTACATTGTGCTTATGTATCTGATGCCAGAGTTTGTTCCCTACCAAGACAAAGATTTGGGGGGATAAAAGGTGGCAGAACTTTCCTCCCTTTAAGAAAAACTTTAAAAATCTATTTTTAGGAACTATAAACAACAGGAAATCCAGCTAATCCTGTAGACCATACACAGACAGAACATGATATGTAGATGAGGGTCCTGGATTGGATAAGAAAAACATGTCTGTTGGTCCCAATCCTGAAGTTTCTCTTCAGAAAAATATGTCTTCATGGCAATCAACACTTGAGAAAGGAATGCAGAAGAGAAACCATGGTGTGAAAGGTTAAGCATAATGGGAGTTGAGTTTGTAAGCTCATTAACATACTTCAGTTGGGTCCTCTGGTAACAATTTCTCTTTTAAAAATTATTTTCTTTGAAAACATTGTCTGCCTGCTAAGTGGTTCTCAGTACTGTGGCTGTTGTTGGTAAAATCAGGATCACTTGTTACAACATAGGAACTGGATTTGTGAATACAGATTAGAAATCCAAAACCTGACATACAACTTGTAGATACAATTTCTGTAGGCAAACTCTTTCTTCAAGTTCAGTTTTGAAATTATAACTCTGAAAATGAAATCTCGCTGAAGATACTTGATCACCCCTTGCTCCATTAGGAAAGATGTTTTCAAAAACTGAACAGGGAAAGTACTGCCAGCAAAGCTCTGTACATGATCATGTATCTGTCATCTGGGTACATGAGACAGATGGAGAGCTTCAGGCCTGGATTGTCTTGCCTCTTACTACTTCCATATCTCTTAAAGGCCACAAACTACAAGGGGAAAAGGAAGGTTCAACTAAATATTCAATTTATTATTGTATTTCTAAAATCTTCATTTGTATGCGCAGACATATTACCAGGAAATATCATAATAAGAAAGATACATCAGTAATAAGAAATACTTCAAAATTTGCTTCTATTTTGGTCAAACTTGTACCTGAGTAGACAGAACAGCATTTTTAGTACCCAGACATTTTTCCCATGTCAATAATTTGAACCAATATAAACTTTTGATACAGACAGTTGCATTATATTCTGGCACACTCTAATAGATTCAGACATGCATTGTATGAAACTTGGTATATGAACTCTACAATGTATCACAAAATTAACGCTTACTATTTTTTATTCATTATTTATACATATATTTGGTTCTGTTTGAACTATCAGCATTCCTCCTGTAGGCAATTTCATTCAGTCAAAATTTGGCCTTTTGTTCCTTTTTGTTCTTTTAGTGGTCTGTGTTTGTGTATCCCTATGCTGAACTTGCTTTATGCATCTCATTTATAAGAGCAACAGAGGAAAGCAAATGTTCAACAAACAAATTTGCTAATAGCATACTCATTTAACACGTACGTGAATTTTAAAACTGCTGAAATCAACTAATTTAAAAAATAGAATGCAAAATGTGGCAGTGAACTATTCTATTCTCTTCTAGAAGCAAAAATAGCATGGACATTTTTATATTTCATCTCAAAATGCTACTATAGGGATCTAACCTAGATTTAAACTCTTATCTCCAGAGATGAAAGATCTCCACATTAATTTACTGTTGCTCAAACATGTGGCTTTACATATATCAAGAGGGAGCAGCTCATTAAGTTGAACTTCAGTTGCTTATCTTTTGTTCTTCACTACAGCAGGGCAATGACATGATCCCTCTCCTTTCTCCTCCCCTCCCCCAAAACAGGAAAAGAAAAGAAAGAAGCTTTAATTCTCTCTGGTACAAATTTCCCTAATATTCAATAATCACTCCCTGTCTCCTTCCCTGTGGGAGATGTCTGGTAGCATCTGTGCCAGCATATGTTAGACATCTCTGAGTGGGTCACTACCTCGTTTTGTCACCAACTCCTCTATCACCTAGAGAGACAGCAACATCCATCCACAACACAGTGCTCCACAAGACACAGCACTGTCATGTCTCTCTCAATAAACTTGGTTCAGTACATTTTAACCTGCTCTCTGTACACTTTAACCCACTAACTGTGGTTAACCCACTCTTAACTGAATCCTTTTTACAGTGGGGTTAATATTAGTGAAAGAAGCGTTATCATGTGTATTGCTTTAAAACAAGCAAGTCCTCCGATGCTAATTTCAGAGCTGTACCTGAGAAGAAAGGAAGGAAAAATAGGTCCTTATAGGTCACCTAATATGCTTTAAATGCTTTGTAAAATACACATGTAATTTGCAAAAAGGTGATATTTCAAATCTCACTTGTGATTCATTCCTATGGCAATAGATTTTTTTGATGGCTGTGATAAAGTCTGCTTTTTCTTTCCTTAATTCAACAAAATTAGACTGAAACATCTGACTACATTAGCTCTTGGAAGTTATTTGAGAGTTGCTTTTCTTTTTCAGTTTGTGGTGCAATGATGTATTGTAGGACTGTTTTCAGCAGAGGTGCCATTTCTGAAGTGTGCACCCAGGTTTTTCCAAGCTAATGACTCTTACATCTGCTCTTTATTTCAGGCCTACGTCTAGTTTTTTTGTAATCATGGCTGATCCTCAGAAAGTTTCCAAGATAATTTTCCAGAAAAGAATCTAAAAATAAGACACAAACCCATTTTTTAAAGCCTCAAAATAGTCAACCTGTTATTAGGATTGCTCTCTCATTATTTCTAGTATTTAATTGAGGCAGGATAAAATATGGTGTCTGATGATATGGTATGACAGAATATTCTCTTTTTTGCCACTGCTTGCCCTTTCAAAGGACTAAAAACTGCTAAATGATGAACCTGTTAAAATTTCATTCAAGTCAGATTAATTTTGTGTGCACTTAAATCATAGGAAGAAGTTATTTACCATCAATTTCATGAGAACAAAATTAAATAACTGTTAAAGTGTCATCCTCCAGGTTTAGATCCTGATTTGAAGTGCATTGAAATAAATAGGTGTAACTTGATCCTCTTTTTTTAAGGTAGCACTAGGCTAACGTAAAGTTTTTCTTTTCATACTGGTCAGAAAAAATGTCAAATAACTGAATGTGGGATTCAACAGTCAGTTCAGATTCATCACCCTTAATATTGAAAATACTTTCTCTAGGCTGACTGACTTAGAACTATAACATTATCTAAAATGGTGGTTTCTAGACTTTGAAAGATGATTTCCTAATTAGAAAAATGAAACCAAATACACCTCCTCCCATCCCTCTGAAACCGCACCATATGTTGCTAAAGCTACATCCACTTCATACATCATCAGTGCCTCTCCACAAGAGCTAGCTCTTCACTGCCATTTGAACAAACTATCTGGCAGATAAAGAAATGCTGATCTGGAGAACTCAGTTCTCTTCTATACGATGATGCAGTATAAAATGCCTAGCAATTTTTTTAAGAGTTATAAAAACTCCTCTGACACACTTATAGACATGATAATGATCAAAAAGTTTTTCAAGTGCAATATGTTCACCCTATTGGGTTTAAACATAATCAAATCATTACTATAATAAGGGGCATTGTAATACTTTCTTCCTCTCTGAAACCTCCAGATTACTAAATCTGTATTAGGACACTAGTCAATTTCATGCATTATTTTTGAACAGAATTATTCCTAGAAGACGTCAAAAAGTGGAATGGAAAGATTGTGCTCGGGTACTATGGTATGAGTCCAGATTTATAGCAGGATAATTAAGAACAGAATATGGCCCAAAGTGTTTTAAATATATAGTCCTTGTTAGGATTCAGACATGGAACAGCTGAGCTCGTGGGTGCCAGACTACTGCTGAGTTTAGAAATCTGTAACAATAGGGGTTAATGCTGGAAAACCTGATAGACCTGTAAGTATAGTAGCATGAACAGCACTGCTGTAATTGCAGTTTTCTTTCTTTCCTGTTAGATAGAAATGAATCAATATCCAAGGAGAAGCAGAATAAGAAATTTTCAATAATTTGTACTGCTCTTTGACAGAGATATGACTTTTTTGACTCAAGTCAATTGTCTGATTCAAAATTATTACTGGAATATTTTCTAAAGTGTGCATTAAAATTTTTCTGAGAAGATATTGTCAAGCAAAGGATATTTCATAGTGTTTTAAGGAGCATGTTTGAATAATCATGCAGAAATTCTTTTTGCTACTGAGTACCTTAATAAAGAATCAATACTGCAGCAGGCCTCAGAGGAGTGAATCTCCACACAATCTTTTGCTTGGTTCAGCTGACACTGAGAATATCATGTAAAGATGTGCACAAGCATTTCAGCTGGCTTGTCCTCTTACTGATTAGATCTAGGGAGATATTTGATTACAGAATAGATGGGCAACATGCTTTGCCATCCCTTCCCAATTTAATTTGCAATTTTGTTACACTGTAAGATGTGACTTACAAGTTATTAGTTTTGCATTTGGAGGATAAAGTATGAGGTGAAATAAAATAAAAAATTAGAGAAGAAGAAGAATGAAATGCCAGAGAATATCCTCCTCATCTTCACAATTGTAGAGTACTGTAGTGGCAATCATATTTGATGAGAAGAGATTTTGAGTGAAGACATGTCCTGATGGTTTTCATAAATAGATTTGAATTGCCATTTATTTACAAGATCTTGTTTATGTCTGTGCTCTGCATTTGCATAAGTCCATACAAATTCCTCAATGGGAGTACTTGAGGATCAATTATTGAAAATTAATTTACATAAATTTAGCCATACCTTGTCTGCTCTACCTTGCAAGCCCTAAATTGAATATTTGGCCACACATATTGGAGTTTACATTCTTATGAGACTGAGGTGTGTATGCTCTAAAGGACTAATCAGAGTGTAGACGGTGAGATGTCAGAATCTGAAATAAAATAGAGTTTTTATTCTATTACTCTTTAAACCATCCTTCTTTTTTCCAAGATTAAACATACAGGAGAATGTAGGTTGCAACAGGGAAAATGTGGAGAGAAGATATAGGAAAGAAGGTATGTTTTGATGTAGTTGCTTTAGTGTGATAGAAATACAGGCTGCGACTCATTTCTCTGATTCCACAGGACATCTATGGTGAACATAGTGAGCTAGGGCAAATGCTGATCTGATTGAAAACTGATTCCACCCAAAAAGAACTAAATGCAGATTGGACAAAACAATCTGAAGAATTTGGTTGTGAACAGTATTTCCCCAATAGGGAGATGAAATGGATAATCTGATAGAACTTTTCTATGTTGAATTGCAGAATTCTGCAAATTCTCATGTGGGTGTAGATAAGCCCTGTGTGCACCTAAAAATTTATTCAGATCCTTTATTGAATTTTCCATTAGCAGCAGATCACTTCAGATCAAATTTATCTAATAGAGAGTTTTCTTTTTCCTTCTCTTTAGAAAACTAGGTATATTGAGCAATTCATTTTTGTCAAATCTTTCAGTGCTCTCTTAAATACAAGTTTCTGTGTATGAAGAAGAAAATATTATTACTGATCTCCATGTAAATACTTTTTGTTAACGATAGTGGTATTGCTATTGTTGGTCATGAGTAAATTTTCACGTATTTCAGGACCAGTTTCTATCTGGCCCTTACAAACTATAACCTCTTCAACTTAAGAATAAATTAGCTCATAAAAATTTATTGTTAGGTTTAGATGTCAAAGAAAAGGATTACTGTTATGAGTGCTTCCTTTCAGGATACTGTGGTTGTAGATTTCTACACAATGTGTATGTAATGTACTCTGTTTTAAAGATGCTGCTTTAAAAGCATATTGTGCACTTAAGTAATTGCAAATAGCAGAGAAGTAGAAAATTGAGAGCATTCTTGTTCCTCACAGTTTTTTTTATGAAATATTCCACTAACTGCAAAAATATATTAAGAATACATTGAATACTCATTATATCTGCAAACAAATGAGATTTTTCTTTTAATCCCTGAAGAAGATTTTCTTTGAAAGTTTCCATACTTTTATCATCTACTCCAGAACATTATGGTTTAGAAGTGAATTTCTCATCCATCTCCCACCCAGCAGAAGGATTTTGTCTCTTGTGATTTGCACTCATTAAGAGGCAGGAGTGATCACTCACTCTGTGTGATGGCATTACAGCAACCACAACCCTTACAAAACATCACTTCAGAATTGGGGGCTGGGAGGGAAACATTACATTTAAAAGAAAAATGGGATTTGTTAATTTAATACATAATTTTCAAAAATAGGCTGACACTTAAACTAAAATATGTCTTTCTACCATGTTAGTCATAATATTGGACCAATGCATGATATGACATTTTTATCATTATAAAGAATATATACTTCAAATGATCCTTATGGTACATTGTAGGTTCCTTAAAAACAAACAAACAAACAAACAAACCCCAACACATCCATTCCCATTTTCTTTAATTCTGTAAAGTAGTAATCTTGCTATATTAGTCTGTGGCAATGACATTTACACAAGACAAAAATCTTTCCCCATATTATGGAGTACTCTTTAAGTGCAATGACCTTTTTTTCAGAACACTTCAGAGGAGGTAGGTACCAAGCAAGAACCAAAATTTTAATGCACACATTCTAATGTGTTGGAATAATGAGTTATTTTATTGTTTTGCATTTTTTACATTAAACAGAATAAAACACCACAACCACAGGCAATTTTGCATCAGTGAGACTATTCCCAGAATGAAGATCTCAGGACCAGACTTATGGGTAGGTTTCTCAGTATATTACTTATATCACTTATTTGCACTGTCGTGGTTTAACCCCAGCCAGCAACTAAGCACCATGCAACCGCTCCCTCACTCCCCCCTCCCAGTGGGGTGGGGAGGAGGAAAAAAAGTAAAACTCATGGGTTGAGATAAGAACAGTTTAATAACTAAAGTCAAATAAAATACACTACTAACTAAGAATAATAATATAATAATAATAATTGTAATGAAAAGGAATATAACAAAAAAAAAAAAGAGAAATAAACCCCAAGAAAAGACAAGTGATGCACAATGCAATTGCTCACCACCCGCTGACCGATGCCAGAGCAGCGATCCGCCCCTCCCAGCCAACTCCCCCTGTTTATATACTGGGCATGATGTTCCATGGTATGGAATACCCCTTTGGCTAGTTCGGGTCAGCTGTCCTGGCTATGCTCCCTCCCAGCTTCTTGCACACCTGCTTGCTGGCAGAGCATGGGAAACTGAAAAGTCCTTGGCTTAAGATAAGCGCTACTTAGGAACAACTAAAACATCAGGGTGTTATCAACATCATTCTCACACTAAATCCAAAACCCAGCACTGTACCAGCTACTAGGAAGAAAATTAACTCTATCCCAGTCGAAATCAGGACAGCATGAAAGAAATGCCCCTTCTAGAACTGGGTATCTGTGTACAGGGCGTCCTTGCCCACCAAGTATTTGCCATTGAAATAGTTACACAGTAGGTGATTACAGAAGAAAAGTAAAATGTAAAGAGAATATGAGGGTAACAGTATTTAAATACATGGTACCAAATGTTATCACAGGGGGTTGTCTTCCCACTGAAATCAGTAGGAAGGCTCACCTGAATTTAGAGAGAGTTAGATTGTGTCTTAAACGCACAGTGCCATGAGTCAAATGGTTGATGAGGGCTTGGCTGGAGGCAGTTAAATGTGGCTGGGTAGAAGTGGCTGTCAAAGCACTTCCAGCACTTGCCACCTCCTGCTTTCCCAGGAATCTCACTGATCGATCATCCTTGCACACTCCCTATTTCGCATCCCGCCACCCACTCCAGCTCACATCCTTACCTTCTGTCTTAAACCCCAATCTCAGCTCAGCTCCCATATTCACTACCCCAGTCAAGGGCTGGTTATTACTAATTTGGGAGTAGTCTACAAACAGAGAATTGGCGTGAACATCCCTATGCTACATCTATATTGCCTCGTTTAAAGCACCATAACGTTGGCAAATGCAGAACCCTGCTGTTTTCAAGGCAGGGCTCAGCAGAGCTTTACACCACCTGTGTGCTCCCTGCTGTGACTCGTACTCTGCCCGTGGTGACCACGCTGCACTGCAAGGCTCCATCTCATAAAGGTCCATAAATCACTGTAAAGTCAAGTGATTCAGATTAATAATAATTAAAAAGATATGTCCATGTGTAGAAGAGGGTTCATGGCTTTTTAGAGTATGGTTTGAGGTCTGGCTTGACTTTAAGACTGTTTGAAAGCTTATTGAGTGAAATTTGAGTGGAAGATCCCCAACAGTAGGATGTAGTCATTTTTGATTACCTGTAAATTCCAACTATGAAACAATAAGGCTTTCAGCTGAGCAAATACTGAAAATTTACACTCAACTCACCAGCTTGAAAATGCATCATATTTTTCTCATTAAGGCCATGCTGTTTTGTCAGAGAGCTTTTCCATTTCTGCTGTCACTTTTAAAACTGCACTGCAATGCTTCACCATGCCTCAAGATGACTGACCTGAGAAATAAGTAAGAGCAGACCTTTTTACAAAAATTTATTTCAATAAATACATTGATTTACCCTAAAACTTTCAAAATAAGAGAAAGAGATTTATCAGAAGCCAAATAACTCAGGGAAGTGGGATAGGTGATACAGCTTCTTCCACGCTATCAGTGAATTCAGAGACTATAGATACTATTTTCCAGCCAAGTTTGTGCTATTGCACTCTCATGTGCCTTGTACTAGATAAATTGTGTCATAGTTCTTAGCTATGTATATGTATATGTATATGTATATGTATATGTATATGTACAGTTTTGGGTGTTCCACACTTTCTCTTCTGCATTTTCATGTCTGTGCTCATGTATTTTCATCTAAGCAGCTTCAATTTCTCCATCCAGCACTGAAACAAAGAGGTGTCTCAGGAACTGCAGTCTTGCCCAAAATGCAGAAGGATGACAGAATGTTTTGTTTGTTTGTTTATGGTAAGTTTGGTCAATTTATTATCTTGTGTAGTTCCTACTCAGGTATGTGCAGAATCTCCATGCAAAATGAAAGGTAACATGCAAAACTAAACCCACACTAACTCTGAATATGCATCCTGACATGGTACATCCTAAACCAGGACCATAACCTTGTTAACTGGAACACTCAGAAAGTTGAAAAATGCTCAACAAAAAATGTCACTGCTGCCTATATAACACTTCTTAGAAGAATTTTTCTTTTTTTCAAATATGAAACACCACAAAACAAAAGAAAAAAAGCCTAATTGTGCAAGCTCACCACGCAAGATCTTCCTAAAAAAATGGTTCAATATGACACAGCTTCACTTCAGTGGTATTGACAAAACAGTGCTTTCAACAATAACTATGTCATCTCCTGTGCTCTGTGATTCTGCTTTGCCTGTAAACATTCAGTCTCTTGGATGAACATACCTACTGAGGGACTGTATTAATGTTCTACATTCAGAAGGTAATCGTTAATCATGGGTTGTAAAAATTGCTTAGAAATGCATAATCTCTCAAGACTAATACTGAAGTGAAGCTTAAAAGTTAGATTAACTGATGCCATCGTCATACATATTAAAATTATATAGTTATTATTTCTTTAATTTCTTTAGTTATCATTAATGCCAACAAATGCTAGCCATCTTCCATATACAGGAGAAGCCAGTTCTTTTACCAGGTCTTCCCAGTTTGAAAAAAAACCCAAATGTGGACAAGGTGGAAGGGCAATATACTTGTTAAAGTAATAATGGAGTGGGAGTTTTTTCTTCTATTGCATATAAGTTCTGCAGCAGGACATGTAGCATCTGTTATCCATCAAATTTCTTTGCCATCAGAAGTAGGTTTGGAGGAAGAAGCTGAGTAATGAGAGGTTAGCAGTCTGATGGAGGCTTGTCAAAGGTACTGTTTTTATAGGTGGCATGTGAAATACATAGCTGGCATCGCTGACAGAGCGAAGGTCCAGAATTAAGTCCAAACTGGACCATGTATTTCATATGTATACTTCAGATAATTCTTATTGTTGGTTGAGTCTTATTAATGTCAGAATGAAGGATCTGGGAACTTCATTTTTCCAATTAGTATAATAATGTAGCTCCAATTATTATAATAATATAACGCACACTGAAAGCCAGAACTGACATTTTCCTCATTTCTATCTAGCTAATTTGTATTCATGTATTGAAAATTATGTATGTAGAGAAGTTTACATGGACTAAAATTAATTTTCCCAAGCATGTCTGACTTATACATACACCATTTTCATTAATGTTAGGCATATGTATGTATTCCTTTCTTATACAAAAATAAACTGACTTTGATAAGTATCTCAGATATGGTTTAGCTTTTGAAAAACACACATAAAATATAATTTTGCTAATTTTAACAGGACGGATACATATAATTATAGATATCTAATCTCTTAGATTTCCTCCCTGAGTTATATATGTGTATACACACACACACCAGAGAAGGAGAAGGAAAGAGAGAAGGAGAGAGAGAGAGAGAAAACATCTCTTACTATCTTGGTCAACATGTAGAAACTTGCCACTACACAGTACTAAGTCATCATAAGTCTGACCTTGTCTCTAATGCCAAAATTATATTCATATTTCATAGCAAAGGATCTGATTGACTAATGCACTTGTCTGCCAAGTCTCTGGGACAACACATATTTCCTTTGAGAGTATTCGTAATGGTGATGGAAGATGACACTGAGGCTTTATTAGATGAATTTGAACTTCCTGGAATGGGTGAATAAGAGCTGATCAGAGACATCCCATAAAATTATGTTGCCCAAGTCACAGAGAATGTGTGAAAAATCTATTTTACCTTGCAGGGATATTCTATTTTTGATATAACTGATTTGAAGTCTGAGTAACAAGCAAATAGCAAAATCAAAGGTTCCTTGTAAAGAAAGAAGGCTGAATTATGAAAGTGGGAGACTGTAATCATCTGCTGATAATTCACAAGTCAAAAAATGTAGCTGGTGATTTAAGGTAGGGCTAGTCACATTTTGATATATGTTTCAATTGGAGGCAATTAAAAAAAAAAAAACCCACAATGTAATCACCTTTTGGAAGTTTGATTTTTCTATATGCTAAGACTCCTTTCCCTTCTCAGAAAATATCTCAATCTTAAAATTTGCATTGTCAGGACAGCATAAAAGAGCCTTAGAACAAAAGCAAACCAGGCTATTATTTCTGAAGTATATTACTAACATGATGATATTATGTAATGAAGGAGGCTAGGAACTCAGCTGTGAGTCTACTTACACATTTTCACAGGTAGATTAGAAGATGTAAAGAGCATCTTTTTCTTTTCCATGAGTTACTAACATCTGTTGAGCATGTTTGTAACTAGCAGTAGAAAAACAGCTGCCACACAGTTACATCTTCTCTCACTTTGACTATGCAACATGGTGGAAAGTAGGCAAAGGCTGGGGAAGGACAATCTTGGCATCATCAAGACTAAATGAAGCTGCAAGAAGCTGGAAATCAGCATTTCTTTCCCTTTCAGACCTCAGAAAAGAAGCACGTGCTGTTCTCAGGGTTGTGGCGACCAGGCATTGCTAGGATAGCCATTTCTGTTTGTGGACCAGCATCTCGGTCGCTCAGCAGTGCCTCTGGCAGTGTAGCTGGGGAATAAGGGAACTGCGCACGAGCTGTATAAAACATGCTGGAGAAGCTGTGTACATACTTGGTGGCTTGCCCATTGTAAGCTTCTACTGCTAGCAATCCCCAGGTTAGTTAGTTTATAGTTAATTTAGAAATACCAGAATAAATTGTAGTGTTCAAGAGAGAAGTCGCACTTGCTCCAGCACAGCACCCAGCCCACAGAGCTGCATGACTCCCAGAAGCTGGCTCAGAGGACAGCAGCGAACACCAGGCTGTCTGCACGTGTCCACAAAAATCTGCTCCAAGGAAACTCCAGGCTCCTAAGCAGGATGGGGGCAAGTGTGTGGCAGGGCAGGGGAGTAGGAAAGGTGGGCAGGGGTATACTCTATGTGGCATTTCTCCCCCTACCCATTCATGCGATTTCAGCTGACCTCACCAAATATAATTCTGGGAAAATAAATTCTTAGGGGATTTGCCTGGGTACAGAGTGAAGGAAAGGAGAGAGAAAAGTGGTGAAGCACTTTTGCTTCCACTGAATGCGCATGGCCTCTAAAAGTCCTAAAATTTTCTCTGGATTTGGGTATCGTACTTCAGTGGGAACCCCTGGTTTCCCCCCTGCTTTTGGAAATACAGCTAGTTGCTTCAGAGCAAGTCAGGTTTTTGAATCCTATGCTTATATTTTTTTCTGAAGTTTTTCTTTTTTCCTTTCTGGCAAATGGCAGAATAGTAATAATTTTTCTTTTAGAATAGCTTCAGCAACTGCTTTTTGAAATAAAATATGAAAATGTAAGACTGGTGTAATTTTGGAAGTTTTGGAACTACATAAAATAAATACAGCAATATCAATAAAAAGAGAAAAGAAGCAGCAAAATTTGTGTCTGGGGCAGAAATACAGGCCTGAGGCTGGGGCTGAGGAGTTTTGTGTGCCAAAATCTTCCAGGATCGAGCCTGAACTTAGCCTACAGCAAATCTTGTCTTAAAACTGACTTTGTAACAAGCTTTTGTTATTCTACCATTTCCAGCAATTGCCTTAGGGTAATTTGAACATTTCAGCTCCTGAAAAAATAGCTAACATGATATAATATATATTTATTAGCAGACAAACACTGTAAATTGTTGATATTTCCACTTTTCAAGACAATTGTTAAAAGTGAAATAACAAGGCAGTCTTGTCTTAGATGTGACAGTTTCAGCTCCTGGCACACTAAGTTCTTGTTTGATAAGCTATGTTCATTTCATATTTGTGTAAAACCCTGGAAGAAATTAGGTTGCAATAAAGTCCATTTTTGTCACTGCATGTAGCAATGAATATCACACCCAGCAGGATACAGTGGCACCTGGCTGTCCAGACCCAGTGTAGCACAAAGCCATCTGGAGGTAATTACAACAAGGTATTCTTTAAAGACCAGATGGGATTGAGGAACAGAAGCCCCTACCCCTCCCAGTCATTTACAACATAATTCATTTCAATGATATACTTAATCCTCCCACCAGCTACGCTTTTCAGCTTGCTGTTGTCAGTCTTCCTTTATGTTAATTCAGTTGAGAGACACAGAAAGAGAGAGCAAGCCACGGGTGCCTCAAGGGACTAAAAGAAATTATTCATCCTTAAATTGTTTCCACTACACCAAGTACAGTAACAATTTTTTTTTTTTAAAGAGGGCTGAAATTATCCTAAAGAAGGTCAATGCTATAGCCCTGTGCAACACCAGCTGAGTTTTATTCAGCCACCTGTTAGCTAGGAGGGTTCTGCACACGCTCATGATGCATTTAACCAGTTTAAAGGGTCTTTTTATCGACTGGCAGCCTCCCTACATTCAGAGTGCTCAAGACATGGCCCTGCTTTGTGATCATGTGGCACACAAGACTTAATTCAATTATGCTGTAAGCCTATCCAGTTTGTATCAGTGCCCATTCACT
This sequence comes from Gymnogyps californianus, assembly GCF_018139145.2. NCBI lineage: Eukaryota > Metazoa > Chordata > Aves > Accipitriformes > Cathartidae > Gymnogyps > Gymnogyps californianus. Next base: position 1,090,528 of record NW_026114235.1, on the reverse strand, counting down.
TTTGTGTCATTTGTCTTGTATCTTGTAAAGAGTTGCATTTCTTTTTTTTTGGAGGAAAAGGCATGCACTAGAAAAAAATTGCCTTTATTTCGTCATTCAGATTTGCACTGCAGATGTACAGGCTACACTTTAAAAAAAACCCCAAAAAAGTATTTTTATTAATACAAAAGTGGCAAAACAAAAGCAAAAGTCCTCTACAATTTTAAAATCAAAGATATAACCACACATTTCATTTTGAAAGAAGGCTGGGCAGACAGCCCAGACATATTTCAAATATGAAACAAATAGAGAGATAAGTAAAGAGAGAAAAATAAGCAAATCTATTTAATAGTTTGAAAATTACAAACCATGAAGGACTGGATATTGCTATCCTTTCTTTAGAAATAGTTTATTTGTTTTAAAGAAACTGTACAGCAAGTGACTTCTCAACAGGAGTAAGCTTGAAAATATTTGGGCCTTGGTTATATTCATATATAACCCCTGAATACACGATCAAAATGCAAGTAAATTGCAAATTTTTCAAATAACGTGTTTTTATTGAAAAATGCAGCCCTGCAAGATATTGGTACTACTTAGTAAATCTGTATGAATACTACAAACGAGAAAGCAAGATGCCTTTTGACCTTGAGTTACCTGAGACAGTCCTGAAGTTTAAAATCATGTTATCATCTATTTTACTTTCAGTCACTGTTCCAAGATTTCATCTGACCAAACATTTAAGGAAGTACCAATCCCATCATTTCAACAAGCCACCAAGCATGTCCTTATGGTCATTTAAAATAGTTTCAAATGCATAATAATTTGTCTCTCTCAGAAAAAGCCGTAAAGGAGGAAACTTGCTGCATACAGAGACTGCAAATGCAAGCTGAAATCACACTGTGAATACAGTTCCAATAAGAGTGGAACAGGCAGAAGGGAGATCAAGCTGGTTTTTAAACTTGATTTATAAAGACTAAATTAGTTTATGCTGGAAGCTGAAATCAATAAAAATAAAATGTGCTATGGTGAAATGTACCTTTTACCTTTTCTAATGCCTTTTGCATCAAACATTGATGGAGTCAAATCACAGTTATAAAATCTTATCTGTGTTCAAGGTGCGTGTGTGGATTCCATCATAGTAATAGATAAACACATCTTTGTTCGACTGGGATAAATATTCATTGATATCTCTTCCCTCTCCTTTTTCCACAGAGCAAAAGTCAGAGAAAGGGCAGTAGTGCCAAGTTACTCACCAGTCTGCATGGCAAATAGGTATCAATTGCTGATATATCAGCCTCAGCACTGAAATACCCTGACCATGAAAGACCTTTCATTTTCTGCGCTTCATAATATCTTCACTCAGAGTGGCCAAAAGAGCTTTTCATAACTGTGAACAGATTATATCTTGCATTTGATACTTTTCTGGATAACATTTTACAGAAATGTATTGTTGTCATTTTCCCCCACTAGTCTAAAAGATTTGAGAAAGATTTTGGAAGGATTTCCAAAAATCTTAACTGAGTTAGGAAGAGGGAGTTAGGAAGAAGAAGTTAGGAAGAGAATCCTTTCCTTCAAAAGTGACTGAAATGAAACTGTCAGATTCTGATTTCAGCCTAATCCCCTCCCCACTAAGTAAATATATACATATATATATAAAAGCTGTACAGAAATCAGCTTATTAATATGCAAATACTGATACTAGAAGCTTTAACCCAGGTCCTCAAGGAAGTCAATGAAAAACAAGGACTGTGCTGATAGCTTCCTACCTTGTTTCCAGTCTACCATATCACTTCTCTAATTATGTCACATGTACGCATATAATTCCCAGCAATACCTCTGAACCAGACTCATGTATATGAGTAAATATTTTGCAGATAAAAACATGTTCTTGATCACAGTGAGCAACAATACACCTTATGTCAAAAATCTCAGATAGTTATAAAGGATGGACTAATGCAAAAAGCTTCCTTATCATCTTCCCAGTCCCTAAAGACTCACAGCAATCACTTGATTTTTTACTTAGATGTAAGGATGTGCCAACTGATTTAATTAAAATAAGACTTATACTAGAATCTTATCTAGTCTCCCAGCATAACTCGGTCCACTTTAAAATGCAAACTATTCCAGTGCAACCTCTTACTTCTACATCTACCCTGACATCCACTTCCTTCTTTTTTACTTTTTGATTATGTCAGTTTAGTTTCTTATGACCTTTGGTTTGCCTAGAAGTGCCTTCATAAAGCACATAGTGATGGTGAAAACCTCTAAATCATGTGGCATCTGGGACTTCCACTGTTGTGGTACAGGGAAATCATGTGCTGAGATATGCTGCCCTTGCATCATAGGGGACTAGTACTAGGAAGCCCCATTTTCACACATCATAGGAAAACTCAGTGGGAAAACAGTCATCAAATAATAAAGGAAAATAATATGAGAGTCCAAAAATACCAAGAAAGGAAGGCCATGTTCAGTCCCATGCAAGAAATCAACCCTTTATCTTTTGCATTTAGAGGGAAGTTGTACTTAAATAAAATCCCTGAAAGTGAGTTTAGAAAGGGGTCTTCCCCTCCTGGCATCAACAGAAACCTTTTCTCTCCTCTCTGTTGAAAAGATATGCAGATGAAAGAGGCTGTGAATCTCTTCTCCTCCATCATCCTTTCCTTCTTCTCTTGTAAGGGAGAAGTTTTAAAGTGCAAATTTTTCCACAGAAAATTTGTTATTGTTGTTGCAACCCCACAAAGAAATGAAAACTTCTTCCATCAAAAATAAAAATCCAAATTGCATGATAAGGCACACCTTTGGGTGGGGTTGGGTTAAATATAGAAAGGTAAAAAAACATGTTATATGAACGCACTTTTAATCCTCCACACCTTATTTATTCTTTTGAAGCCTTTATGTCACCTTCATCTTTATGGAGCCAAGGAGTTATGATGCTAGGGTGAGAGGAAGGATGTTAAAAGTTGAGTAAGGCATGAAGCTATTAGGCAAATTTATAAAAAAAGAAAACAATAATGGTTATTAAATACAGAGACACTACCAGTGGCTCAGGAAGTCCTTGAGACAAGTCTTTGGAAGAGCATTCTACGTAAATACCAAGATATATGCTTGATAGTATTTTCTTGTTGGAGGTTCTTATTGCCCCTGTTGGCTGCTGCTTACTTGTTCTTCTGCTAGGGAGAGCAGCAGCAGCAGTATCTATAAGCCCTCTCTGAGCAGGTATGTGATTAGGACTAAAGAAAGAAAAGGAAGAGGAAAGAGTCAAAGGGTTAAACATAAGAACAGGTAACTGCAGGAGGACACTGAGCAGAGCAACCCTGAGAGCACCCACCACTCCCTGATATGTGTAAGCAGACCATGAAAACACTGTGCAGTCTGAAGTCATCACAGAACATGAAGATGGAAACAGGCCCCACCATTAACTGGGTCTCCCTCATCAAGCTTCCTTCTCCTGGTGCTATGGATGACCATAAGGAGATCAATGAGGAGGTCCCTGACCTGGTAAGGCCTCAGACGGGGAGGGAGAAATGCACCCTGAACCTCAATGAGAATTTCTGAGCTCCTCCAGCAGTCCAGCAAGTGGGTTACTCAACGTACAGAGTACAGCATTTCCTTCTTGCTGCAGCACAGCCACGTGGTGGATTTTTCTTTCCACAATATTTGAAGTGAGAGTTCGGCTTGAGTCCTGTTTTTACAACTGTCTTGGAAGTAATTATGTGTCTTTTTTTAAGAAACTTATAGCTGGTGAATGAACCTGATGATAGTGCCAGGGCTGTGTGAAGTGGTTATCAGTTTGGTGGCTGTTCCTAGGGAATCTGGAGTGATTCTGACCTTTACCCATATGACTCTCTTCACATTTGAAAAGGCATGTGAGGCAGCTGCTCCTATGACCATGTAACGTGGGAGATAAGGAGGAAGGTTGCCAACAGCTCTTTTCCACATGGTTCTATGCAGGAGTGTTTTGTCTGGGTTCTTCTTTCTAGACTGGAGGATATCTCCTCAGTTTAATATGGAGAAAATTGTTTTTTATTTTCAGTGACTAGACTTGTCAGTTTAGGAATTGTCAGAATAACTCAATTTCTCCAGCTTATTGTGTTTTTTTCAGATGCTTTTTGGCAGTAGAAATGTTTAGATTTGAAGATGTAAGCCCTGTGTAAAGAAATGCTTTTAGTCTGAGATGTGTTGAGATGTCAGGATGTCACGGAGAAAAATTGAGAAGTCATAAAGAAAGCAGTTTGTTACAGAGTTAGATTTGACCTGCAGCTAAAATGCAAACATTTTCATCTGGGTAGAGGGAAAAACATACAAGAGAAGAGAGAGAAAAAGTGAGTCGATGATAGTTTCTTTGCTGACTTGAGTGGGGCCTTTTTGACATTACATAGTGCCCACTGAATTGAATGTAAGTTCTGCTTGGTTTGATGGATCCTTGTCTTGATGAATCCTTTCACACTTTTAGCTCACTTAGTAGTTAAGCTAAATCAGAACTTCTAGAAAAAGACAGAGAATTGTCAAGAATGTGTAAAAACCTAGTGAAATGATAGCAGACTTCTGCATATTTTTATGTAGATTAAAAAATTAATATTTCTGTATGTCTCATTTCTGTGTATTCTGTTAGAGCACAAAGAGTTTTGGTGTTTGATTTTGTAATATCTTTCAGTTTGAAATGAAGGTTTTTCTATTAAAAAATTATATAGAAAAAAAATGAGGGATTGCCTAATGTTGTCATCAACATATCTCATAAAAATGTCCCTAAAAGTCTGCTGTGTAGTTACATATTTTGACCTTTGTATCCTTATATTTTACAGACACTTTCCAGCAGGCAGATGTCCTTCAGTGCAAGATACCTGGGTGGCATGCATAACCTGCTATGTTGGTAACATATATCTCAAGTTGAAAAAACCAGCAAGTCTGAAAGTTCTCAATGTGTAGCACCAAGTCCATTGCTTGATTGCTTTAGACAGTAGTTAATTCATATGAAAATCTAATGTAGAGTTTAATAAGAACCCCTAATCATGATGAGGAGAAATCTACACTAATCTTTTCTAATTACATCTTGTATGCAATAGGGTTTAAGAAAAGTGCAAGGTTCCCAATTTCTGGATATGGATTTAATTTATTTAGCAAGCTGAATACAATTTCTTCTAAAACAACTAGATGACCATTCACATTGCTATTGCAATATGACATTAAAGGGATTAGACTAAGTTTCTTAAGAAATGCTGACTGAAGATGGATGTTATTCATATAACATAGAATCCAACAGAAGAAACATTGCATATACTCAGAGGTATTAAGTCAAGAAAGAGATTCATAATGACTGACTTTGCCTTCATGAATAACATGGGCAATAGAATTTTACTTGTTCTTTCCTTCTTCTAGCCCATAACTTCTTTTGCGTGACATCATACCCTGCAGCAAAATTTTTGATCTTGACTTACATGGCAAAGCAAAATGTTTTGTGTCTGTTTTCTTCTGGATTTTGAACACTGCCAGAACAGTATAAAGTATCCAGGAGAGGAAGACTGTAGCTATTTTAGTAAATTAAACAGTCCCAGAAAATGTTTGCAAGCACTAGAAAATGATCACTTATGCTGTTAAATCATTGGAGAAGTCCCTGGCCTTGTTTGGCAACTAGCCCTCTCCAAAACAATGCAGAGGGACAGAAGGCAGCATAGTCCAGGCACCAGCCCCAGCTGGCAGTGAGGTTTAAGCTATGTTTTTCTGCAGAGGAAGAGATTTAATAGTATGGATGTGGGTTGTTCTGTGATGAATGTCCTTGAATATGATCTCACCAAATGTACAGCACCAGAATCCAAACACAGTACTGCATTTTGTGTATTTGAGCTCTCAGCTGTGTTACTCTCCCTTAAACAGAGCACTTAGTATTCCTTTTAGTGGAAGAATTCTTTCAAAAGAAAGTAGCTCTCCTTCAGCAAGATCTCTGGTTATATATGGGAACTGGAAATAATTGTCAGATGCTTGGTAGCCTAGATAAAGAAAATCTACCTCCCCTCAACTACTATCAGGGAAAATTGTGCTTACAGCTACCCGTATGCAGATTTAAATGACAGGTCTTCAAGAAAATGAAGAACAACAAAAAATATTTGTATTGTGCAAATGTTGCAGATTTAGGATTATGAGATGAGAACTAAATGCATACTTAGGAAAGAGAGAACATTTTTAAGATTAAATATATGATTAAATGCTTAGAGTAGGGCTTGGTGTTCCCCTACAAAAATAAAAGGAAATATATTAAAAGAGTTAATAATAATAAATATCACCTTGGCAAGGGTTGTGTCTGTGAGCCTTCTAAAGCAGTAAATCTTTGGGAGAGATGTGAATGACCAGAGAAGCAGAGCACTCTATGGACAAGGGACACACTGGGAACGGGAATAGGGACACACAGAGAAAAGACAATAGAAAATAAGATTATAAGCATATAAAACATTTTCCTTTATTGCAAGTTAAGTGGTAAGTAGAATTTTGAAAAAACAGGAAAAAAGTGACCAAAATTACCTGCATTTTTTACCAGATCTGCATATAAGTTGCTTGTAGCAGTTTTTTTCTGAAAGGTCATCAGCAAGCTGGATACGCCAAGAGATGGGAGAAAATCCTAGAAGTGTAGTGTTCCCAGTCACAATCAGGGAAGAGTTATCGAAGAGTGGTGGCAACTGCCACCCCATTTTATGTTGTGGCCACTGTTATACAGTTTTCTAGTGGGTCCTTGAGGCCTTCAGAGTTCCCCTTGCTAAGAGGAATCATTTGATGGTATCGATATGCCACTTCACAGTCTGTGTGCCTCTGTTTCCCTCTCAGCCTAGTGCAGAATGAACACTATGAGTAAGGAAATAAAATAGCCAAGCTTTGCCCTGCTTTGCAAAATCTTTACTGGCACTTCGTTGGTGCTGCAGGACTCCAGCTGGTGCTGGTAGGAGTCATCTCATGCTCAAGCAGCCATGGCCAGTGGTTTGATATCTCTGCCATCTTCTGCACCACACTGGTCACCCTGGAGCAGGGGAATTTTGACCCATGAGTAGTATCTGTGGGTCAAAATCCACTGTTTCCCACATAGGTTTAGAGTCAGACTCCATAGGGCAATTTTGCCTTTGAACCAATTTAAATGGGACCAAAACTGAGGCCAAAATATACTGTTACTCTGAAAGGACCAGTCACAGGGGAAAAGAATTGTTACTGACAAAAATTACTCAAAGCAAAAGTTTCCCTTAAATTTTATGGGCTCTCTGTGAAATTGCACTGTTTTCTTTCAGAGTGTTGAAAGTGATGAAATACCATAATGTTTAGCAGCAGAAACAAACATTTCCTGGTATATTTAAACTCTACAATTCATTAGCTTTCCTCTAAGATGCTTCCACATATCAAACAGCGGGCCTGATCTTACAGGCCCTTTTTCAGGTCAATATTCTGTTTTCATATTAATTTCCATGGAACGTTTGTATAAAAACAATAAGTGTCGTGGTTTAACCCCAGTCAGCAACTCAGCACCACGCAGCCGTTTCCCCCTCCCCCTCCCAGTGGGGTGAGGAGGAGGAAAGCAAAGGAAAAAAAGTAAAACTCGTGGGTTGAGATAAGAACAGTTTAATAACTAAAGTAAAATATAATACTAACAATAGTAATAATGAAATATAATAATAATAGTAATGAAAAGGAATGCAACAAAAAAAGGAGGGGGGGAAGGAAAAAAAACCAGTGATGCACAATGCAATTGCTCACCACCCGCTGACCGATGCCCAGTTAGTTCCCGAGCCACGATCCGCGCCGCCCGGCCAACTCCCCCCTGTTTATATACCGGGCATGACGTTCCATGGTATGGAATACCCCTTTGGCTAGTTCAAGTCAGCTGCCCTGGCTCTGCTCCCTCCCAGCTTCTTGCACACCTGCTTGCTGGCAGAGCATGGGAAGCTGAAAAGTCCTTGGCTTAAGATAAGCACTACTTAGCAACAACTAAAACATCAGAGTGTTATCAACATCATTCTCACACTAAATCCAAAACCCAGCACTGTACCAGCTACTAAAAAGAAAGTTAACTCTGTCCCAGCCAAAACCAGGACAATATCCACCCCTTATTCTAGACCATTTACGTTATGCCCAGATCCCACACTTTCCAATACATTTCCAATTAATCACCATCACTTTTCCTGTCTTTTAATATATACATACAGATATCATTCCCGTGGTCTATGGGCCATCTCTATCAAATGTCTGTTGAGTTCATTCAGTCCATGACTTTGAGCTCCATCTGTCATAACAGTCTGTCTGGGCAGGAGGGATGATGCAAAGCCTGCTCAGTCGGCAGAACAGAATTGGGCTTTGGTGTGGTGCGGCAGGCAGGTGACATTGGGCGCAGCAGGAGGATGGTGTGTGGTGTCGGATTGTTGCATGCTGCAGTCAGTCCTGGTTCCATCACTACTGCACTTCACTCAGTTTTGTCACAGTTCATTCTTCATTAATCTAAGTAATTCTTACTGTAATACTGTTGATATAGCATATAAGAATTATAATAATGATGACATACAGTGCAAGAGCTATATAGCAATTAACAAAATACAATTTAATTCACTGGCTATTCTCACCTAAAATCAAATCCCCTTGAGGCACACATCGGACTTCCCCATCCTTCCGCATCACCCACCAAGTGCACCCAGGCCCTTGAGCAAAAGCAATCCCACGAATGGGTTTGCCTTTGCCTGAGGCAGGAGTAACCCAAACTGATTTCCTAGCATATTTTTTATGTGCACTACAGGGACTTTATCCCCTTCTACAGTACGTAAAAGTTCTGATTGGGCAGGGCCAGCCCGATTGACAGATCCTCTAGTGTTGACTAACCAGGTGGCCTTTGCTAGATGTGTATCCCAATGTTTGAAAGTCCCACCACCCATTGCTCTCAATGTAGTCTTTAACAATCCATTGTATCGCTCGATTTTTCCGGAGGCTGGTGCATGATAGGGGATGTGATACACCCACTCAATGCCGTGCTCTTTGGCCCAGGTGTCTATGAGATTGTTCCGGAAGTGAGTCCCGTTTGTCTGACTCAATTCTTTCTGGGGTACCGTGTCGCCATAAGATTTGCTTCTCAAGGCCCAGGAGAGTGTTCCGGGCGGTGGCATGGGGCACGGGATATGTTTCCAGCCAGCCGGTGGTTGCTTCCACCATTGGAAGCACATGGTGCTTACGTTGACGGGTTTGTGGGAGTGTGATATAGTCAATCTGCCAGGCCTCCCCATATTTGTATTTCAGCCATCGTCCTCCATACCAAAGAGGCTTTAACCACTTGGCTTGCTTCATTGCAGTGCATGTTTCACATTCATGGATAACCTGTGCGATAGTGTCCATGGTCAGGTCCACCCCTCGATCACGAGCCCATCTATATGTTGCATCTCTTCCCTGATGGCCTGAGGTGTCATGGGCCCACCGAGCCATGAATAATTCACCCTTATGCTGCCAATCCAGATCCACCTGAGCTATTTCAATCCTAGCAGCCTTGTCTACCTGCTGGTTGTTTCGATGTTCTTCAGTGGCCCAACTCTTAGGTATGTGGGCATCTACATGACGTACTTTCACAACCAGGTTCTCTAGCCGGGCAGCAATATCTTGCCACAATGGGGCAGCCCAGATGGGTTTACCTCTGTGTTGCCAGTTACTCTGCTTCCATTGCTGCAACCACCCCCACAGAGCATTGGCCACCATCCATGAGTCAGTATAGAGATAAAGTATTGGCCACTTTTCTCATTTAGCAATGTCTAAAGCCAGCTGGATGGCTTTCACCTCTGCAAACTGACTCGATTCACCTTCTCCTTCTGCAGTTTCTGCAACTTGTCGTAGGGGACTCCATACAGCCGCCTTCCACCTCCAATGCTTTCCTACAATGCGACAGGACCCATCAGTGAACAGGGCATATTGCCTCTCATTTTCTGGCAGTTTATTATACAGTGGGGCCTCTTCAGCACGCATTACCTCCTCCTCTGGTGATATTCCAAAATCTTTGCCTTCTGGCCAGTCTGTGATCACTTCCAGAATTCCTGGGCGACTGGGGTTTCCTATTCGACTTCATTGTGTGATCAGTGCAACCCACTTACTCCATGTAGCATCAGTTGCATGATGTGTAGAAGGGACCTTCCCTTTGAACATCCAGCCCAGCACCGGCAGTCGGGGTGCTAAGAGGAGCTGTGTTTCAGTACCAACCACTTCTGAAGCAGCTCGAACTCCTTCATATGCTGCTAATATCTCCTTTTCAGTTGGAGTATAGCGGGCCTCAGATCCTCGATATCCCCGACTCCAAAACCCTAGGGGTCGACCTCGGGTCTCCCCTGGTGGTGCTTTCTGCCAGAGACTCCAGGTAGGGCCATTCTCCCCGGCTGCGGTGTAGAGCACATTTTTAACATCTGGTCCTGCCCGGACTGGCCCAAGGGCTACTGCATGAACTATCTCCCGTTTGATCTGTTCAAAGGCTTGTTGTTGCTCAGGGCCCCATTTAAAATCATTCTTCTTCCAGGTCACTTGATAGAGAGGGCTTACAATCAGACTCTAATTTGGAATATGCATTCTCCAAAACCCTACAACACCTAAGAAAGCTTGTGTTTCCTGTTTACTAGTCAGTGGAGAAATAGCTGCTATTTTGTTGATCACATCCATTGGGATGTGACGACGTCCATCTTGCCATTTTATTCCTAAAAACTGAATCTCCTGTGCAGGTCCCTTCGCCTTACTTTGTTTTATGGCAAAACAACCCTTCAGAAGGATTTGGATTATTTTCTCCCCTTTCTCAAAAACTTCTTCTGCTGTGTTGCCCCATACGATGATGTCATCAATGTATTGCAGGTGTTCTGGAGCTTCACCCTGTTCCAGTGCAGTCTGGATTAGTCCATGGCAAATGGTGGGGCTGTGTTTCCACCCCTGGGGCAGTCGATTCCAGGTGTACTGGACGCCCCTCCAAGTGAAAGCAAACTGTGGCCGGCACTCTGCTGCCAAAGGGATTGAGAAAAATGCATTGGCGATATCACTTGTGGCGTACCACTTGGCTGCCTTTGACTCCAGTTCATATTGAAGTTCTAGCATGTCTGGCAGGGCAGCACTCAGCGGCGGCATGACTTCATTCAGGCCACGATAGTCTACTGTTAGTCTCCATTCTCCATTAGACTTTCGCACTGGCCATATGGGGCTGTTAAAGGGTGAGCGAGTCCTGCTGATCACTCCTTGGCTCTCCAGTCGACAAATCAGCTTATGGATGGGAATCAGGGAGTCTCGGTTGGTGCGATGTTGCCGCCAGTGCACCCTTGTGGTAGCAATTGGCACCTGTTGTTCTTCCACCCTCAGCAACCCCACAACCGAAGGGTCCTCAGAGAGACTGGGCAAGGTGGACAACTGTTCAATTCCCTCCATCTCCAAGGCAGCTATACCAAAGGCCCACCGGTACCCCTTTGGGTCCTTGAAATACCCTCTCCTGAGACAGTCTATGCCAAGGATGCATGGGGCCTCCGGACCAGTCACAATGGGGTGTTTCTGCCACTCATTCCCAGTTAGGCTTATTTCAGCCTCCAATACAGTTAGCTGTTGAGATCCCCCTGTCACCCCAGAAATACAAATAGCTTCTACCCCTTTATAGCTTGATGGCATTAGAGTACACTGTGCACCGGTGTCTACTAGAGCTTTATACTCCTGTGGATCTGATGTGCCAGGCCATCGAATCCACACAGTCCAATAAACCCGGTTGTCCCTCTCCTCCGCCTGGCTGGAGGCAGGGCCCCTCTAGTGCTGGTCATAGGATTCTCCACTCACTTGTAAAAATGGATTAGAATTCCTTCTCATAGGATCAGGAGTAAGATCAGCCCTTCCACTCTGTCTGCCACACCGCTCGCAGTGCTCACTGGAGCCTGAAGCAGCAATTTTCCTGGAAGAACCCTCATGTGTGATTGTTTTTCCTCGCAATTCCCGTACCCGTGCATCTAGGACCGAGGTAGGTTTTCCATCCCACTTCCTCATATCCTCTCCATGGTCAAGCAGGTAAAACCACAGGGTACCCCATGGTATATACCTTCTCTCTCTTCTCTCTTGCCCAGAAGGATACCTTCTCCTAATAGCTGAGGTATTGGTCTGTACAGGTGGGCGGCCAAACTTATCCTCAAATCGCTGGAACTCTTGGGACCATTTCTCGGCTAGCGTGTCTGGCAGTTTCTCCACAGCCGCGACGAGGGAGGAAGTGAGACTTTCTTCGTATTGCCGAAGTCGGCAAGCCAATTCATCTACTGTTGGTACCTCCTCATCTTTCCAGTCCACTACTGCCAATGCACTGGAATACGATGATGGTGCACTTCGTACAAACTTCCGCCACATGGGTCGTGCACATTGGACTTCATCTGGATCTGTGGGTAACTGCCCATCGTCTGGGTCATAATAAACCATCTCCCGCACGGCTAATTCCCTCAGGTACTGCATACCTCTCTCCATGGTGGTCCACTTGTCTGGGTGACATACAACATCTTCCTTGAAGGGGTACCTTTCCCTCACGCCTGAGAGAAGTCGCCTCCAGAGGCTGAGGGCTTGTGTCTTTTTTCCAATTGCCTTGTCAATGCCCCCTTCCCTAGAAAGGGATCCCAACTGCTTGGCTTCCTTACCCTCTAATTCCAAGCTACTTGCCCCATTATCCCAGCATCGGAGCAGCCAGGTGATAATGTGCTCGCCTGGGTGATGGCTGAAGTCTTTTCGCATATCTCGCAGCTCACTCGGGGATAGGGATCGGGTGATTATCTCTGGTTCTGCCTCTTCCTCCTGTTCTCGTCATGGCCCTGCTTCACCTTCATCCTTCGCTAAGTGAACTGATTTTTTTGTATATTTCTTCTTCTGTATAGGGGCGATTGATATTGGCACCGGTTGATTCTCTAGTTCAGCTGCATCATCCATCGCCAAGGTTTGAGTTGCCACAGTGCCTGTTGCTGGGGTTTGAGTAGCCACAGTGCTTGTCATAGGGATTAGAGTAGCTGCAGTAGCTGTCGCCAGAGTTTGAGTAGCCACACTGCTTGTCGCTGGGGTTTGAGTAGCTGCAGTAGCTGTCGCCAGAGTTTGAGTAGCCGTAGTGCCTGTCGCCAGAGTTGGAGTAGCTGCAGTCGTGGGAGTTGATCTCTGGGTGGTATTTTTAAGTAGTTGTTTAACCCTAAACAAGATCTGAATCACATTCAGGAACAGGCTGATTCCTAGCAGTAGGACCATACTAAGTTCAACATCCCAAGGATATTCAAAATTTACAAACTCCTCCAATGCTATTGCAATTAACCTGGCAGAGAAAGGGAAGATGTGGGAAGATGTCTCCCCAATAGGTTGGCTCCCCGAGGAGAAAAGGTAGAAAGTGCAGTTATTAATATTCTCTAGGAGATAGCACCCGAAGTACAGAGATGTCTCCTCCATAGATTGGTTCCCAGAGGAGAAAAGGTAAAAGGTACAATTATTAATAGTCTCCCATAGGCGGCTCCCAAAGTACAGAGGTGACAACAATGCCGAGTACAAACACCCAATTAGTTTCACGGCTTGCACTTCTATCATATCATAAGCCAGTGTTACAAACAACAACAACAACATGATAACTCTAGCCGGGTTCCCACAGGTGATAAACAGCACAACAGGGAGCATATACTGCAAGTAGGGCATTACATAACGCAATTTCAAGAACCACAACACCAACTTTGAGAGCAAACGAACCCACATTGTAACCAGTAACTATCAAACCAATACAATGAATACTTATAACAAGTTTGGTTTAACACACTCTGATCAGATCCGTCGTTATCTCAACCCTTCGTGCCCCACGTTGGGCGCCAAAAAAGGCTGTCGTGGTTTAACCCCAGTCAGCAACTAAGCACCACGCAGCCGTTTCCCCCTCCCCTCCCAGTGGGGTGAGGAGGAGGAAAGCAAAGGAAAAAAAAGTAAAACTCGTGGGTTGAGATAAGAACAGTTTAATAACTAAAGTAAAATATAATACTAACAATAGTAATAATGAAATATAATAATAATAGTAATGAAAAGGAATGCAACAAAAAAAGGAGGGGGGGGGGAAGGAAAAAAAACAGTGATGCACAATGCAATTGCTCACCACCCGCTGACCAATGCCCAGTTAGTTCCCGAGCCGCGATCCGCGCCGCCCGGCCAGCTCCCCCCTGTTTATATACTGGGCATGACGTTCCATGGTATGGAATACCCCTTTGGCTAGTTCAGGTCAGCTGCCCCGGCTATGCTCCCTCCCAGCTTCTTGTACACCTGCTTGCTGGCAGAGCATGGGAAGCTGACAAGTCCTTGGCTTAAGATAAGCGCTACTTAGCAACAACTAAAACATTGGAGCGTTATCAACATCATTCTCATACTAAATCCAAAACACAGCACTGTACCAGCTACTAAAAAGAAAGTTAACTCTGTCCCAGCCAAAACCAGGACAATAAGTAATAAGAAAATCCCCTTTATCATGTATTCTCACTGATGAAAAAAACGTTCCTGGAACCAAATTAATTTTGCTTCTCTGAGAATCTGAAAGCATGTCTTATTATGTGCAGCCATCTCTACAAACCACCCAAGGTGATCTGTTTGCTCACATTTCTTTTAATTGCTTATTCATCAGTTTATTAGAGAACGTACTACTAGATAGCTCATGAGAGCATGCCCACGTTTCTGAGTAATGTGCCACAGAGACAGTGAGCTGGCCTTCAAAGAGCTGTCCTGTGTCCTGGAACACAGAGCGTGGCAGTCACCCTGACTAATTTACACTGCTTTTTGGCTGGGGGAATTAAGGCATCTCTGAGCTCCCCTCTGCTTCATACAGATTGCTTGTGGTTCCTCTTCTAGTCCTTTTAAAGCACTAGATATCTTTATCTTCTGTTGTGGTTTGCAATATAGAAAAATACATATGTGAACCAATATATACAGATAAATACAATATTGTCCAAAGGTCACAGGAACCAGCTCTGCGAAGTGCTGAGCAGCCCCTTTTCAGCTTCAATGGCAATATAGGATGCTTTGAGCTTCCCAAACACCTTTAAAGCCTAGTCCATTCAGTCCTTTCATTGACTTCAACTGAAGGATCAATCTCTCCACTATTTACCAAAACTAGCCTTTCTTTGATTGATAACATGGGGGCTGCCAGCTGAAAATTCACTACTAATGTTTACCTAAGTGTAACAAAAATGTGGTTTTGCTTTACTGTTCTCTAGAGGACACACCTCCTTTCTCCTCTTTCCTCCACTTTATTTATATTTCCTTTGGCAACAGTTGAAAATTGCACTTAAAAAAGTTATCACCATTTAAAGGTTGATTAAAGTAAACACTTTTAAATTATGTTGCTTACTGAATCCATTAATACTTGGTAAGGGGAGAACTCAAAAGGTTCCTTTAAGTGGTAAACATATAAAACTGTTTTAGGCTTCGTAAAATAAAGCGTATTGATATGTATCTTATTATGCAGTTTTTTCAGTTGCTGCAGGGTGGGGTTTTTTTATTTTTGTTTTAAGTACCTGGCCCATAAATATTAAAGCACATCTCTCCTTAAAGGAAAAAAAGGAAAAGTGCAATCTGGATGCTAGGACAACTAGAAAGAAGCAGTAAATTATTGCTGTAATGACATGCTAATTAAAATTTTGCTTGTAACTCATGTAAGTGTTTGAAGCCCAGCAAATTTCTCTTTTCATTTGTGAAGTGTGAAGGTAAATTGCCCAGTGACAGTGGGGCATCACTAACAAGTACAAATGGAATAACATGCTATCTTGCTCTATTAGTCCTGACTAGCATGTCTGAATTAGATATTCAGCACACTCCCCATTGTAGGCCTGATTGATTGATAAATGTTAAGGAGAATTTGTCAAAACAACAGGGGCTACACCCAGTGGGACATCAATATGCTCCATTTAGTCACCCACCCAGCACTTCCTACATAGGATTGTCACATAAAATTAAGACTAGCCGCTAACCAGCCATCAAGCTTGCAGCAGACATCAGGCAGCCTGTGTTCTGTATGCATATTAGTCACATACTTAACAATTTGGGCTGTCATGACTGAAGCATGTGGTGACCTCTGGAGCAGAGGTTGAATTTTGCAACTACACTGACATCAAGCTCAGCTGTTCAAGATTTTAGGCCATTTCCTGCCTGATCTGTGCACAGATGCACTGCCCTAAGCTATAATCTGTGGCCTAGTCCAAATGACAAATGGCACAGTGTAGATTATTGCATTATATATTAAGTACTACAAGTCTGTAAATTATAAGTAAACTACTGTTCAGCCCGAATGTCTCCTCCAGCTTTTAGAACACTTTCCTTTATAAAGCCTCTCATGTGCAGGACAAATAAATATTTGGAAAACCAAGGCATCAAAGTTTAAAGACTGAAATGTACTGTTTTCACTGCAATTAGCTGCTTGAATATGAAACAGTTTTGTTCCAGCTGTAATTCAATAAGTCATTGCTGGACTTGCTTCTCCTCTATCCCTCCCCTTTTCACTGAGAATTATTAGCAAATTAAGGTTTTCTGTGGGCTCTATATGTTGAACTATTTGTGCCAGATAAATAGTTGAGGCCAGTATTGTTAGCCACTTTACATAGTTGTTTCAGTATGGATTAGACATGCAATATGCAACACTAATAAAAATTAATAAGAAATCTAAACATCATCAGTTCTGAGGGATCTAATTTGTCATTCTATTATGCTTAGTCTCTGTTTATGCACTGAAGTTCTTGTTTATATGTGGAACAGCTGTAAAGAGTATAAAAAAAACAAGCTGGAGGGAAAGGCATTCGCTCCCTTTCTTATTACTGAGCTGTAATATTTCAGTGGGCTACACAGGATTTTTGTTAGAATATGATTGCGTGCTTCCTATGTGTAGTTGGGACTCCAATATGTCAGTTATCTAATATCAACAACCAAATTCTTGGTGTTAGGAAAGAAAGAAAGAAAGAAAGAAGGAAGGAAGGAAGGGAGGAAGGAAGGAAAGAAAGAAAGAAAGAGAAAGAAAGAAAGATAGAAAGAAAGAAAAGAAAGAAAGAAAGAAAGAAAAGAAAGAAAGAAGGAAAGAAAGAAAGAAAGAAAGAGACTGATGCCCATATATCTCTAAGGAAAAATTTGCATTGTTCATAGCCAGTTAATATATCCATAAAGCAGTCCTATCATATCCTTTAACTCACAGTCAGAGATGGTCAAAGCAGGGGTTTTCTCTTGCATTTCTCTTATTGACAGAAATCGACAGAAATCAACAGAAGTCACTTTTGTTAAGACAGGAGAAGGATTAGTACCCAACTGTCACATTGTGCTGTACCAGTCTGTAACGTACAGGTACCCACAAAGTGAAGGACCAGGGTTTGATTTGCAGCTGTTCTGGTGGTAGGATCAAATATCCACATCACACCTTTATGAGCAATGAAGTTGATGGCCCTATGTGTTCATGGGTACAGAGGTGGCTGCTGGAGAAACCTGTGTCTGCATGACAAGTGGCGCATGCTAAGAAGGTCCTGGGTGAGTGACTTTGACTTTGGGTCCAGCAGACGGAAACTGTTTTGAAGTGCTCAGGTAGATATCTCATAACACCAAGTACAGATCCAGTGTTGGCACCAGAAAAAAAAACACACCTCCTATTCACTGAACTGCTAATGCAGATGTACCTCTGGTTGCTCAAAACTGCAACTGAACTAAATATGAGCTTTCAAGAGACTTTGGTAATTTTGCTTTGTATTATATATCGAAGGTTTAAAAGTCTTGTACCCACTCTCCTGTTGTGATTGGTAGTTACACAAGTAAGAAAATCCTCATAAGTTTTTCTGGTCTTTAGACTAGCACCTTGCTACATTATGATAACATTGCCATTTGGAACATAACAATGCTCCAGCCTAAGGTGAATTCTGTTTTGTCTTTGTCGTGGTTTAACCCCAGCCAGCAGCCAAGCACCATGCAGCTGCTCCCTCACTCCCCACCCCACCCCACTCCCAGTGGGATGGGGAGGAGAATCGGGAAAGAAGGTAGAACTCGTGGGTTGAGATAAGAACAGTTTAATAAGTAAAGTAAAATATAATACTAACAATAATAATAATGAAATAATATAATAATAATAATGAAAAGGAATATAACAAAAAAAAGAAGAGGGAAAAAAAGGAAAAAAACCCCAGTGATGCACAATGCAATTGCTCACCACCCGCTGACCAATGCCAGAGCAGCAATCCGCCCCTCCCAGCCAACTCCCCCCTGTTTATATACTGGGCATGACGTTCCATGGTATGGAATACCCCTTTGGCTAGTTCAGGTCAGCTGCCCCGGCTATGCTCCCTCCCAGCTTCTTGCACACCTGCTTGCTGGCAGAGCATGGGAAACTGAAAAGTCCTTGGCTTAAGATAAGCGCTACTTAGCAACAACTAAAACATCAGAGTGTTATATCAACAGTATTCTCACACTAAATCTAAAACACAGCACTGTACCAGGGGGGAGTTGGCCAGGAGGGGCGGATTGCAGCTCTGGCATCAGTCAGCGGGTGGTGAGCATGCGAAGTCATCAGGAAAAGGGATGATCAGGATTTTATTCTGGGAAATGAGAATCGTCATTGGAAGTATAAGCTGAGGTGCAGATGTGCAGGAAAGCTTGATTAGTCTTTCCTAGCAGGATCCAGTTCAGCAAATTGTGTACATTATTTCAACTCGTATGAACAATGCAGTTAAAAACAATGAATAAGGTTTGATTCCCAACTATAAACAAAGTCTGTAGGGTAGGCAATAATTCAAAGAAAATGTTACTCCCGGGTTCTGGTCTTGGCTGTTGAGTGTTAGGGGGAAATAATACTGGGAGGAGATCTCCTATTGAAACCTAATTAAAGTTAACATCGTCCTCCAGTAATGATGGAAAAATATGTGGCATGAGCTCTGTACACAGCATCACATGTATGCATGCATGCAATAGGTGACGTATATATAAACATGATCTTCAATGAACAACATGCATTACTTTTTTTCTGGAGAAATTTACATGGGCATTAAAATAGGAACTAGTGGCTCATGGTGATATTATAAAAAACTGAAGTACAAGAGAATGAGAATTTTTACAGACTACCAGATAAAAAAATACCTCTATATCATGTTAAGTAATTAATGTAACTACTCATTGAAAAAAGGAAAATAAAATCAAGTGTTGTTTTATGGAGGTGACATCCTTACAATGGGCCAACAGGTAGGTTTGCTTTTCAGCTTATTGATCATTTTTGTGCTTGAAGAAGGTTAGGAATTAAACCATTTTTTGTTTTAATTGACACATTCAATTTACCACAGTTTAGCAATGACTTTTTGTATGAAATGGACTTTTGTATGAAAAGTATCACACAAAAAATAGGCTGAGCTACCTGCATATGCATTCAATTCTACCCTGAAAAACACACAAAGCAAAAAATTGGATTTTTTGAGCCCTACTGGCAAAAAGTTACTCAAGCAGTTTCACCCCACAGGAAGGCTAAAGCTAGTCCATAATAACTGCAGCTCCACTGAGAACAAATTAAAACAAACTAATTCAGAACACAGGATTGTTAATTCCCTCTTAGATTTCTCTTCGATGATCAGACAGGAAGTGTCCACAGACATTAATGAATGTCACTTTAAAGTGAAATGATAACATATTTATTCTCAAATAAGAGGGAAACTGAGGCACAAAAATTTTAGTGTCACATCATATAATTTTGTTGTATCTAGTTTGAAAAATTAGGGCCTGCATTTTCAGAATATTTTGTATTTTTTGTCACATAGGTGTTTCCATCTGGACAGCCACAAAATTATAAGCACTGAGTTAGTACAACACATAGTTAATACAACAAAAACTTCAAAAATATTATTGCTAAGTGTAGGTGTTTTCAAAGTGGATACTATTTTGCTTTATGCCATAGAAAAAGGATAAAGATTCAGGCTGGCCTGAACACATGAAGTTCCACACGCTGAAGTCCACAAGAATTGTCTCCTTACACCAGAGTTAAATTAACCAAGATACTGTCTATGTTGCAAGCAGTGGTAAATTCATGGACCTGCTTGTGACTGGCTCAGTGCACATTTAGATGAGGTTGGAGATGCTGATACAAGTGTGTGCTTTCTTATTACATCTCTTTATGCCTTAGTGTACGGCTTATACTTGAGGGACTATATTTTCAGTTTCCTCATTACCACAGACTAATTGTATTCACAGCGCCTTCCTCCTCCAGGCTGCCAGGGGCCAGACCTGCCACCAGCAGAAACATTTGCTCTGCCGTCTTCCTTACACTCTCTCATGCCCCTGTACTCTCCATGCTGTGGCTTGAACGTCAGTGGAGAGCAGAAAGCACATGGACAGGAATTTACCATGAGCTCAGCACCACATCACTCCTAATGTTTATTCCAGACAGGCTAAACTGGTATCTCTAGAGATTGCCTTGCCAGTTCAGCTGAGCTAGGCAGCTGCTGCCTGGACCTTAAATTAGCTCAAAACTGATCAGTGCAAATTCATTGAATTCTGAACCAAAGCAGAGGTCAAGATCAAAATATTAACAAGGGAAAGACTCATAGCAGAACGATTATTTTGATAGGGATTATATCATTGTTTTCAGTTAGGAAGATGTGGTGGATTGACCCTGGCTGGATGCCAGGTGCCTACCAAGCCGCTCTATCACTCTCCCTCCTCAGCTGGACAGGGGAGAGAAAATATAACAAAAGGCTCATGGGTCAAGATAAGGACAGGGAGATCACTCAGCAATTACTGTCATAGGCAAAACAGACTTGACTTGGGGAAATTAATTTAATTTATTGCCAATCAAATCAGAGTAGGATAATGAGAAATAAAACCAAATCTTAAAACACCTTCCCCCCACCCCTCCCTTCTTCCCGGGCTCAACTTCACTCCCAATTTTCTCTACCTCCTCCTTCCTGAGCAGCACAGGGGGATGGGGAATGGGGGTTGCGGTCAGTTCATCACACATTGTCTCTGCCGCTCCTTCCTCATCTCTCTCTTCCCCTGCTCCAGCGTGGGGTCCCTCCCGTGGGAGACAGTCCTCCACAAACTTCTCCAATGTGAGTCCTTCCTACAGGCTGCAGTTCTTCACGAACTGCTCCAGCATGAGTCCTTTCCACGGGGTCCTTCAGGAACAGACTGCTCCAGCATGGGTCCCTCACGGGGTCACAAGTCCTGCCAGCAAACCTGCTCCAGTGTGGGCTCCTCTCTCCACAGGTCCACAGGTCCTGCCAGGAACTTGCTCCAGCACAGGCTTCCCACGAGGTCACAGCCTCCTTTGGGCACATCCACCTGCTCTGGCGTGGGGTCCTCCACGGGCTGCAGGTGGATATCTGCTCCACCGTGGACCTCCATGGGCTGCAGGGGGACAGCCTGCCTCACCACGGTCTTCACCACGGGCTGCAGGGAATCTCTGCTCCAGTGCCTGGAGCACCTCCTCCCCCTCCTTCTTCCCTGACCTTGGTGTCTGCAGAGTTGTTTCTCTCACATCTTCTCACTCCTCTCTTCTGGCTGCTGTTCCACAGCAGGTTTTTTTCCCCTTCTTAAATATGTTATTACAGAGGTGCTACCACCATCACTGATTGGCTTGGCCTTGGCCAGCGGCGGGTCCATCTTGGAGCCAGCTGGCATTGGCTCTATCAGACATAGGGGAAGCTTCTAGCAGCTTCTCACAGAAGCCACCCCTGTAGCCCTCCTGCTACCAAAACCTTGCCATGCAAACTCAATGCAGAAGATAACGCTAAACTGCAGTTCAGAAGTTGAAGAAGTAGAGTAAAATATCTGTCTTACGGTAGCAAGATGATGCCTAGAGCTGGAGGAGAGTGGAAAGAGCGAGCCAGGAAAGGTGCGTTTAGCTTCCAGGCATGCCTGTGGAATAAAGAAGCTAAGGTGGGAGAGTGGAGAGAAAGAGGCTGGCAGCTACCAGTGCAACTGGTGCAACAGGCCTCTTGTAACTAAGGTGAGGAGTCTGGCCAGAGTGAGAGTAAGCGAGGGCTCTGCTGAAAGTCCTCTGCTAGGGAGCAATGGCCTGAGAACAAGGGGCAATGCGAATGAGGAGAGAGGGGAAGTGGGAGGGGGAAAGCTAACAGGTACAGCTGGGGACTGTGATGAACTCTAATAGTGAATTTAATTTCAGAAGTTTGGTGTTAGAGGAGATAAAATGCTGCAGGATGTTAATGGCCCTTGGGACAGGAAAGAATAAATGCCTGTGGATTATTTTATTGGTAAGAAACATTTCATCTGCCATCTATAGAAACATGGGGTGGCTTCTTCCATACAAGGGTTAAAATTTACATCACTACTGGAGATCTGTTTAAGAGTGCGTGCAAGTTAAATACACTGAATCCTCATCCCATACACAGTAAGGCAGCTACAGTGATGATTAATCAGGTACTCCTACTCCCAGCACTTGAGAGTGATTTACTGAGACACATCTCTAACCTGATCCATTGTGCTGACTGGATTAATGGAGTGAGCTAGAGAAATTCACTGGCAATGGTAGATACAGAGTAGGAAAGCATTAACCCTTGGAGCTTTCTTATCTAGCCTATTGACAGAATATTAATTATGATAAAACATACATGTCTCACCTAATTATCTTTTGATAGCTAAGCATATATTTTTATTCATGCATGATGAAGATACTGGAGTGAAAATCATTTGCACATAGACATTTTAGAAAAATATGGAGATAACGCTGAACTTACAGGGTCCACTGTAAACAGGAGGCTATAAATGTCTTCCTTTAATTGTTGACCATTTACTTTAGATTATTAGAACAATTGATGGAGCAAGTAAAAGAAGTTATTTTGGAATATAAATTGGGGCATCATTAGATTGCATATATACAAACACTCATGATGCATTATAAATGTTGTGTTTTTCCTGGACCTGTCTCTAGCAGGCTTATCTTCTCAAACTTGGGCCCATTTCTGAAGTCATGCAATTAAATGGCACTCCCTAAACCACACTTATACTCCAGGTTACTGGCTTACTCAGAACTTCAGACATCAGCTCTGTGTGACTGTAAGTTGTGGTGTACGAGCTATTTTTAATACCTAACATACCCAGGTATCCAAGACAAAGCAGGTGCGTCCCACAACGAGGGAAGCGCTAGCACAGTCTCCAGGCAGTCTTCATGGGCTTCAGAGATTTCAGTCACTTCTTCCTGGGGGAGCAGGATCACTGTATCTATCTCACACAAGGAGTGTCTGCTTCCAGCAGTGAACAGGGCTGTGTGTAGTTTATTTGTCTAGTATTGCATATGCTACTTCACATTTGCAGGATGATATTCCTCAGTCATCACAAGTAAATGTGAATGACTACTTATTCAGTGGACTTTTCACAAAATTGAAGGATAGTTCTGTTCAAAACAACAGATGGGCAAGAACAGGGAAGAGAGAAATTCCCTAAAAATTGAAAGCATTTTGTTTCAAGATTTTCAAAATGAAGCATTGCTGGTTTTAGTTTTGATTTGACAAAGGAAGGAAAATAAAGTAAATAAAACATTTTATTTTGTGCCAAATAAATATTAAAAACACATATATTTTAAAGCTTCAGATTTAGGGACTGAATTAATGAAGAAAAAAAAAGGAATAAAAACATTCTGTTTAGTACTACCTGAATGGAAATTATGTTCAGTTAATGCAGAAAGCCACTACTTGCATAGCTCTGATCACTCTATTTATAAATTTTGGCTGAGCTATGTCTAGACTTTGAGGCAGTTATGCTCTAATGTTGTAGTTTGCAGTCCTGGTTCCCCAGTTCTGGTTTGCCCTGATGGGGGCCCTGGCTGGGTTACAGCATGGATCCTTTCTGGCTTACACACGGCGGCTCGCAGCAGTAGAAGAAAGGAATAGGACATGCCAGGTACTGTCCCTGCAAAGCAGGGGAACTTGGTGAAAGCCCAGACCTGGGAATTGGGAGGTGTTCTTGCTTCCTACTGTTCCCACACAGACAGGGCTGAGTGTCTATGCATTGTTACTAGTAATTTCATTCATAGACAAATACACAGAAAAAGTAAGTATATATGTGCAACTTATCCTGCATTGCGTGCCCTCATTGAACCTGCGCTTCTAAGGACCATTAGAAAGGGTGAGTTTGCAGCCCTGCTTGCCACTCTTTCCGTGTGGTTTTCTCCGTGTTAGCTCTGCAGTTACACAAAAGAGCTGCTAAGATTATCCAAGGTATATCCTCAGGTTCCTCCTGTAGCATTAACATTAACAAGAAACTGGATCATAGTATGTAGAGAGGAGCTCATCTGTCTTCAGGGACACTTTGTAGAGCCATTCTTAGCCTCCCAATACAACTAGCAGAGACACTTTCAGTTACATCTGTTCCAGTTACACCATAAAAACATAGATCAGCACCACAAGGCCAGTCATTTCTGCTTGTAACTAAGCTGCTACTGTAGAGGGATTTAGGGAGAGTGGCTATAAAACATCTCTCCTCCTATTCCCTGCCCTGCTTCTCTTTCCTTCTCTGTTATTCCAAGGGTCTACAATGCAATCACTTTCTCTCAGAGGGATAAATTATTCCATTGCAAAGTCTTTTTTTTCTGCAGCGAGATTTGTGCCTCAGGTAGATTGTTTGAATATAATTTGGTCATCTCTACTCCATACAATATGCATTTTTGTGAAAACAACATAAACATATTCCAGATGATCATCCCAGATGATCTAGCTCTGTATAATATCACATAATATGTCATATTTGACCACAGACCTTTTTCTATATAGTTTGAGGTTTGCCTCCCCAGGAATTTGCTGCTATTAGCACAGTCAAGAAGCACAGAAGTCCACCCAAAATACTCAGATTGCTTATTGTTTTCTGAGCTGGGGGGGAAATAAATCCATTCCTCCCTTTGCCCTCTCTATATAAATATTTTACATCAGGACACGGCTACAATGTCTTAGTTAATACTTTTATTCTGTATTTTTATTCTTTGTAAACTGGTCTTTTCACAAGCTCTTTCTAGGCATACAGGCCAAGGCCAAGCTATCATCAGAATTTTAGATTTAAATTATCTTTTAGAAATGCAGGACATTTCTAAGAGGGATGAAGGTCAGTTAAAGTGACCAGAACCTCACCAAGATTGTTTTAGCCTTTCACCCTCAGGAAACAGAAGAGGATGGAAGAAAATTTTTCCAGACTGGGAAATCACTCTTGTCACCCCATGACTGAACCATCTGCCAGGCAGAGGAAGGGGCTCATGAGCTACAGGAGAAGTTGCTGCAGAAGTGGCCTTGCCCTTGGATCTGGCAGTGCAGCCTGGATTTCTCTTGATGCAAAACTCTTAAAACATCTACCAATCAGGAGTGAGGCAAAAGATGGATGTTCAGTAAGAAGTGTTTAATTAGGATGCAAAGGTTTGCTAACAGAACTGATTTATTTCCTTTTTTGTCACTCTCTGTGCTCTGGACAGCATGACAATAAGGGACAGTTCAAGGAAGCCAAGCATCAGGGCACTTTTTCATTTAAAATAGTCACTGGGATTTAT
This sequence comes from Gymnogyps californianus, assembly GCF_018139145.2. Taxonomy (NCBI): domain Eukaryota; kingdom Metazoa; phylum Chordata; class Aves; order Accipitriformes; family Cathartidae; genus Gymnogyps; species Gymnogyps californianus. The sequence continues at coordinate 1,065,069 of NW_026114235.1, read as the reverse complement.
AATCTAGCTGCCTGAGATGTATCTGTACTGTAAGTAGTTATATCAGTCTACCAATATGAAACAGCTACAGGAAGAAAAGAACGTGAGAAAACATACACCAGTTTTAGGCATCAAAGAGAAGATTCAGGTTAGACATTAGAGGCTGGAAAAGGGGAATGGCTAAATGACCTATCAAAGTCTCTAATTTTTTTGTTGTTTTTATGAATATTGCTTATATCTGCTGGTTTGTTTTTGTTGGGTTTTTTTGTTGGGGGGGGTGCCCCACAATAATAAGTGTAGACTTTGAAAGAAAAAAAAAGATAAAGCTGAAAATTGCTTGTTTAAATATTTTCTCTGCTCAAAATCAATCTTGAATTATTCTTAATAGGAATGGGGAAGGAAGAAAAGTAGGAGACTGAAAAATAGCATGGTTCAAGCTATGCCATTGTGTGTAATATCCTCTCTAACAATAATGCCAAAGGTAGGAATAATGCTGGTGGGAATGCTATGAGGAGAAGGGTTCCTTGCTGTGTGTCTTAAACTCTTTCCCTAAGCAGTGTTACAAGTCAGAGTTAGGTGAAACACAGGCCTGTTCTAGGATAGCAATACTTATAGACCATAAGTAAAAATACTTTCAGGATACTTATGGTCTTATAAAATATATACATGTCTATACATATAAATGTTATCTACATATTTACACAGATATAGTATAGATAATGTATAAATCCCATACATATTTAAGTAGGATGTAAAATTTGCATTCCAAGCCAGCATCCCTTATTCCTCACTAATTGATATCTTGAGAATATTTTATACTGGAAAAATTCAGTCTGCAAGACAAAATTATAGTGTCTGTTTCTGCAGATTACAGACCCCTTCCAATTTACACTCCTCACTACCAGTTTTACCCTTGGACGATCCTGCTTCTACATCTCCTTGGCATATGGCCTAAGATATTCTGTAGCCTACACAGGCACGTGGTATATAGCCAGGTTGGATTTCTTCTTGAAACTCCGCTTGTGCATCCTCTCTCCCTGTGGTTGTCGCCTTCAGGAGCAGTGGACACTGGTTAATGCTCATTTGGACAGCTTTTGTTCTCACAGCCATCCCCACCATTGTTTTCAAAATGGTTTCTATTAAGCATATCTTTTTGATCCTTATCTCACAGTTGTACATTTTGTTGTGGTTACATTAGCTAGTAACTGGTGTGATTCTTGGCTCAGTCAGAAATATGTGAGATGATTGGGATCTTCAGCCTGAGCAAGCTGTGCAGTTGCATATGACAAGGGCTAATTGGTGGTCAGCTGTATAGGGCAGGGAAACATAAAGTCAATAGATGGAAAGGATAGAGCACATACATCCCCTGTGTGATTGCATTTAGGGTGGGAGTCAGCAGCAGAAACACAGAAGCCAGGGCCATTCAATTATTTAGGGCATCTGAGATGTCTGCAGAAAGTGGGATACCTGACACAGGACATAGGGGAGACTACACCCTTATGGAGCAGCACCTGGAGACCAGGAGGAACATGCTAAGCATTTCAAGTGGGACTAGAAACCTAAGTTAAGTGACTGGATTGATCCTTTAAGGTCATTTACTGACACTATATATATAGTCATATATGTATATAGTCAGTATATATATGTACGTATATATGTATATACATTGTATGTGTGTATATGTACATATATGGATATGTATGCTTTAGTTGCACATTCGCTTTAAATAAGTCAGCTGGATAATATTTTAAAACAACCCCCAAGTTTTAACTCACATGTCGAGGTCTACAAGTGAGTAGAGGTTGAAAAAAACTCATGAGACACTGTTGAAGGATTTTGTATGGGGGTTGGGGCAGGGTTTCACATTTGTGTAACTGACAGGGCAGGCTGGCAGAAGGGACATACACAAAAAGAATGTTTTTTGCGTGTTTGCACAGTTTCTATCTCAATGAGATTACAATCGTAATGAAGTTGTGAACCATGACAAGAGCTCCTAGCTGCTGCCACAGTACAAATAATAGTACTTTAGAGAAAATAAAAGCAAAAATGGTCTCGGGGCCAATATACTGTAGAGAGAAAAGAACATTTTGTGTCTGATTGAAAAGTGAGAGAATGGGCACAAAAACAAGTGATTTTAACTTGCAGCACATCAATTATTTTACAATAACTGTCCATGTGCACACATTTTCCCCATAGAAAATGCTTGGTAGGTTGCCCTTTTTCCATGGACTGAGAAGCTATTCCTCATAACTTCAGATTACTGCAGTAAAAGGCCATGAACACAGCTGATACTGCAGAATAATGAACACGATGTACATCCTAGCATGATTGTAATGGTAGAGGATGGAGGATGCACAACTGAGACTGTCCTGAGACACCTTGGCTGATCCAAAATCTCTCAGCTTGTGGGAGATCAGTGGGATATAAACCCAGAACTAATGATATTTTGCATGGAAAGAACATTTCCATGAAATGAAAGTCCATTTTCTGTAACTGGCCTGGTATTACTCTTCTCTACAAACACTGACCTCTCACCATTTTTGCTGACTTCCTGCACTTCTGTTATTTCTATAAATAAAAATTCCTTGTATTAATTTTGTTTCCTATCTGAAAAAAAGGCTACATCCCTTTAAAAAAATGTAAGCAGCCAGTAGATTGTTCTAAGCAGTTAATATCATGCTTAGATTTAAGCGCATATTGGAATTTACTGTATTCCTTTTAGAGAAGTGCTTGAGTTTTCCTGAATTAAATGGGATTTGAGCTCTTATATTCTTTCCTGATTTGGAGTCTTTCTGAGATTTATTCAATCAAATGCAAAATCTTTATTCATGCCTCTATAAAACACATCTATTTTAAAGCCAAAATGAACCACTAGAACATATAGTCCAACCTGCTCTATAATAAACCAAAGAACTCACCCAGATATGCCGATGTAAGGTAAAACATACTATATAAACTGCTAGAATAAAAGAAGTAAAGCACTTAAGCAGCTAAGGAAGCAGAATCTCATTTTAACATGATACATTAAGGCAATATGATATTGATATAAAATACAAACCATATATAATGCTCTTACTCAAGTAGCAAGGCATTTTCAAACAGTGGATAGTAATAATTCCTGGCTAAATGGAATATCTTTGAACTTTTTAAGCATTAGGAAAGGAAAGAACAGAAAATTATGTAGTCTAAAAGTCTTTAGTGGAGAGATTTCCTTCCAGATGCCACTGCAACTTGCTTTGAGGATCAAAAAATTCCCAACTGGTGCAGTATTATTTGATGACCACTTCTTTTTACTTCAGATTCTTCTAGCGTCCTCTATATGCATTGTTATAGGATGAGATCAGCTTCCAGTTGTGCAATTAGGAATGTGAATAACATCTACCACATTTGGTTTGTTCACTCATGTGGACACCCGAGGGAGTGAAATACATAGAGGACTGCTTTGTTTGGAGAAGGGGCAAGGTAGCATATTTTATAATGTTATCATTTCAATAGCTAAGGCTATATGTTTATATTAGAGAAGGCAGGATGAATAAACATACTTTGCACCTGATGAGAAAATGATACAGCTTATGAGATCCTCTGTTCCTGTAGGTTTTTATGTCTCAACCTCAGATCAGTCCCCTTCATCACCACTTCATCAGAATAAATGAGAAACTTTTTGAAGGGGTAGGCAATTTGTCCCAGTGCCTGTACCACCTGTTTGGTTTTGGGTTTTTTTTCTTTCTGCTGTGCTGTAAAAGCCTTGTGGAGGTAATTCAAACTTCCATAGAGAGCTAGAAATGAGAGAGGTAATGAGTTGAAGTTATAAACAACAATTTCAGAACTATTAGCAATATTGGCACCCTGTGCCCTTTCCACAGAGTCAGTAAACAGGATCAAGAGAGGTTGCATGCCATCAGGATCCATAGCTTTTCAATTAGTGCTAGACCTTCCGTTGTTTCAGGAAAGGTACAAGAGGCAAACACAATTACTCTACCAGAATATGCATCCTTCATACACACTAATTAATGGAGAAGAAAAATGAAGAAGGGGAAGGTATTCCCACATGTAGCTGAATTTTTGAAAGTTTTTAATTTATTCTTTTAATTTTTTTTCTAACCAACAAAAACTCTTCCAGCTTCTAACTTTTTTTCTATATATACTCACATTGTCACTGTAAAATGCTAATCAAATCAGTCCTAAATTTTTAGCAGAAAATCTTTTCAATACTTTATCTCATTCCCAGTGATAAGGACTCAGTTATGAAAGTACCATGCTCAGATCTGAGCAAAGACATCAACCTCTGACAAAAAACACAGCTCTAGAAACACCTTCCCCGCTTGGCCCATGCAGCTACAGTGCTGGAAAGTATATCCTCCACTCAAGTACAGAACACAATAAGATTGAAGACTGCACATACTTCTCATGCTGGATTTTTTTTTTTTTCCCCTTTTTCCTGGTTTGCTCATGTTATTCCCCATTCTTTTCTAAATCATTGCTGAAAATCTGAGTGGAGTTGTGAACCTGTGTCTGTCTGTCTGTCTATCTGTTTATATATATTTATATTTAAAGTTTTTTCCATGAATGCCACAAAGATCCTTTATGTAGTTCTGTTCCCCTGCTTATCTTTTTAATGCTCATGGGGAAGAAACTAACTCTGACGTCAGTGTACTATGCCGACAACAGTGAAGTTTTAATCTTGCTTAGGTCCTCCAGATGTTACAGCAATACAATAAAAACATAAATGGAGATACTTCTTGGGCCTTGAGTGGCACAAATACATTTTTAGCTCCATTTTATGAATAAAATATTCATCAGTAATAGAGTGTTATGCAGTACATTCTGGCTGAAGAAATGTGGAAATGGAAAGTGCTGACTTAATAGCAAAGATGAGACTGCTGTACAGATTTCCTAAGATGTCCCAAGAGGTAACACTTCTCTGTGGAGCAATAAAAATCAAGACAGAATAAGTAGTTGCAGAAGTATCTATATGGGATATAGATATCAACAGCTAGTTATCAATGAATTTGCCTACATTATCGAGTTGATTTGGCCATCATTTTGTACTGGTCCTACTGCCTGGTCATTCACATCTCACATATATTAATTCTCCTGCAGGAGGTCTGGAGTGAAGGCTAAGGGAAAAACCTGGTGCAAGATCCCACACGCTTGCATCTCTGGGTCTGGTCCAGTGCTTCACTGTTAAAAATAAAGATACCCTCAGTGCAGAAGGTGGTTCACAGCACCCATATCTCTGCTGACTACTAGTCCTTCCATCTTAATAAACTAACTCAGGTATTTAGAGAGTGTGAATAAACTTTCTTTCCTCCCACAAAAGCTAAATTAAATAGGGACTGTGGTAGAGTGTTTGCACCAGACTCACTACTGTTGTGTTTTGCTCTTGAATTTAATGTGCAGATTTAGTCTGATTAACCATGATCTGAGGGTCAAAGACATATGGTGCACATGAAAGGACAGCTGTCTACACAGTTTCAGTGAGACAATGTTTGCACGGAAGACCCCAACTATGGTAGCGTTGCAGATCTTTCAAGGAGACCTTTGCTTCTCTCTGTTCTCTTAAAGGCTTTCTCTGTAAATTTCTGTTAACCTTCAAACAGTATTCTTTCCTTGATTCACTGACACTTTCTTCTCAGGTTTTCTTATATTTCAGTTCAAAAAGGAGGAAAGCTTGTGCTGTTCAGCCTTACAACAATGAGGGGGTGGGAATAATGTTGTTTTTCTCCTACCATATAAACTGTCTTGGGCATAGCGATCATGAAATGATAGAGTTTTCGATTCTTGGAGAAGTAAGGAGGGTGGTTAGAAGAACTGCTACCTTGGACTTCCGGAGGGCAGACTCTGGCCTATTCAGGGGCCTGGTTGACAGAGTCCCTTGGGAGGCAGTCCTGAAGGGCAAAGGAGTCCAGGAAGGCTGGACATTCTCCAAGAAGGAAATCTTAAAGGCACAGGAGCAGGCTGTCCCTATGTGCCGAAAGACAAGCCGGTAGGGAAGAAGACCGGCCTGGCTGAACAGAGAGCTTTGGCTGGAACTCATGAAAAAAAAAGAGAGTTTATGACCTTTGGAAGAAGGAGCAGGCAACTCAGGAGGACTACAAGGATGTCGTGAGGGAGAAAATTAGAAGGGCCAAAGCCCAACTAGAACTTAATCTGGCTACTGCTGTAAAAGACAATAAAAAATGTTTCTATAAATACATTAGCAACAAAAGGAGGGCTAAGGAGAATCTCCATCCTTTATTGGATGCGGGGGGAAACATAGTGACAAAGGATGAGGAAAAGGCTGAGGTACTTAATGCCTTCTTTGCCTCAGTCTTTAATGGTAAGACCAGTTGTTCTCAGGGTACCCAGCCCCCTGAGCTGGAAGACAGGGACGGGGAGCAGAATGAAGCCCCCATAATCCATGGGGAAATGGTTAGCGACCTGCTACACCACTTACTTAGACACACACAAGTCTATGGGGCCAGATGGGATCCACCCAAGGGTACTGAGGGAGCTGGCGGAAGTGCTCACCAAGCCACTTTCCATCATTTATCAGCAGTCCTGGCTAACCGGGGAAGACCCAGCTGACTGGAGGTTAGCAAATGTGACTCCCATCTACAAGAAGGGCCAGAAGGAGGATCCGGGGAACTACAGGCCTGTCAGTCTGACCTCGGTGCTGGGGAAGGTTATGGAGCAGATCATCTTGAGTGCTATCACATGGCATGTACAGGACAACCAGGTGATCAGGCCCAGTCAGCATGGGTTTATGAAAGGCAGGTCCTGCTTGACTAACCTGATCTCCTTCTATGATAAGGTGACCTGCTTAGTGGATGAGGGAAAGGCTGTGGATGTTGTTTACCTGGACTTTAGTAAAGCCTTTGACACCATTTCCCACAGCATTCTCCTGGAGAAACTGGCTGCTCATTGCTTGGACGGGCGTACTCTTCGCTGGGTAAAAAGCTGGCTGGATGGCCGGGCCCAAAGAGTTGTGGTGAATGGAGTTAAATCCAGTTGGTGGCCGGTCACAAGTGGTGTTCCCCAGGGCTCAGTATTGGGGCCAGTTTTGTTTAATATCTTTATCAATGAGCTGGATGAGGGGATCAAGTGCACCCTCAGTAAGTTTGCAGATGACACCAAGTTGGGCGGGAGTGTTGATCTGCTTGAGGGTAGGAAGGCTCTACAGAGGGATCTGGACAGGCTGGATTGATGGGCCGAGGCCAACTGTATGAGATTCAACAAGGCTAAGTGCCGGTGATCTTAAGGGTCTTTTCCAACCTAAATGATTCTATGATTCTATGTGGTTAAAAAAAAAATAAAATGCTAGCCACCACTTGCTTTTTGTCTGAACTTTGAATCTGACAATGTCTGTTGTATGTGCTGTGAGAGAAAGGAGACTAAAATCATGTTGGAACATAAGCTAAAGAATAACTTCTATAAATCTTATTTTAAGTCAGGTTCTCTTCATTGAAAGGATTCTGGAACCCAGAAAACAGAGAGGGGGTGGAGGGGAGAAGGAATTTCCCTCCTTGATCCTTACTTCAGTTCCCTGATAACAGTATCGACTGAGTGGCAGCAGCTCACAATGGAGGAGTGGTAATCAGCTGTAATTTGCCCTAACCTGCCTGGAAGAAGCGAGACAACCCAGGCTGCCAAAATGTGGCCCTAGAGTTCCCCAGGAAAAGTCAAGCTGGAAATGCCGTAACGTAGAGTTGGGCTTTAAAAGTGTGAAGGAGATGCAAGATGGGAGTCAGGTGGAGGTTTCTGACCTGTAGCTAATGCACTGTAGTTTCAGTCCCTATTAGACTTGGCACAACTATGGCACCAAGCCGCTCATACAGATTCTCAGTAATGTAAAGGTACAAAATCAGATAATCAGGGAAGATATAGTAAAAATAGGTATCTGTAAAAATTTAGTCACCCCTAGGATTGCTAAACCAGACTCTTTAAGATCACTGTTACTGGCTCAATGCATTTTAGTTCAATCTTTGCACAAGTACCCATTAAAAGTGCAGAATTTAGAACATCCATGGCTGGAGTTAGTTTCTCTTGTAGAATTTCTGGGAAAACACAGAATCCAGAGTCACTTTAATTTACCTGCTCAGTTCCAATAATAGTCTCCCAACAGTGTTATCTAGGCCATAATTAATTACATGTATATATTTCTTTGTAATTATTTTTACACAAACATTTAATAAACACTAGACATTTGGAAATCAAAACTACAGACTTGGAAAACGTACTTAGCTGTACTTATTTAGGTGAGTTATTGGCTTTTCAACTGAATTCAGTAACAGAAAAATGCTTCTGATAATGCAGATTTCAGAAATTAGAGACACGAAAGCATCTATCAAGGCTACGACAAGCCTGGTATAAAGAATCACCGTATCCTGTTGCTGAAATAGTTAAGTAATTTGGCACACCACTGGGAAGTAATTTCTCATTTGAGTGGGGCTAGAGCTAGCATTTAACCTTGAAAAAATATTTCATTCAAAAATCTGTTCATAGACTTTTTATATTTAAAGGAATTCATAAACTGCAACAAAGCCATTTCAGCAGAAGTATTGAAATGGAAAAAGAGACTTTTCATCCTGCATTCATCTGCCATTGTCAAAATTCAGAAAAGTCTTTATATTTTACTATGAAGAAAACTACATAAGTACTAGCCTTGTTTAGAAGAGGACTCAGTGAGTATTATACAATACTCTTGACAGTTTGTTTCCTTCAGATACCATGATTTTACATTTGAATTTGACCCAAGCAATGTGCTGAGAAGTGTTCAGCTGATAAAAAAGTCTTCTGTGAAACTGTCAAATTTTTGGTTCATTTTAATAGGCAGTGGTTTCATGTCAAAGAGACATTTCACATTTGTTACAATTGGCAGCATATTTTTTTTTTTTTTTAGGAAGCTATAAAGCCCTGATTGGAGCTGCAGCAAGCTTGTCACCAGAGACTCAGACTGAAGTCCTTTCAGTCATACAACCCCTCTGCAATTTGCTTGGCAGGAAACTGGCACAAAAATTGTGCCACTGAACTAACAAGAAAGAAAAACTCCTTGAAGCCAGTGGAATTTTGGACACCCTCATGCAGACTGAGACTACTGCATGACCTTCCTTATTTCATATGTGTTTTTTAGTCTGATTCTCCTTGGAAATGTGGTTTATGCAGTTGTGTTGTTTACCTGCTGGTTGCCCTATCCTAATACTTTTTTTTGTTATTGGCCATATTCAAAGAAATTCAAAAGGCAGTAGTGGTGGAAAACTTAAGGAAAATTATGTTTCTGTAAATTTCATGAAAATCAATGTAAGTAGAGGAGAGATCCAAATCAGTGCTCCTACTGAGGGACAAATATTATACACTCTTCTTGGCAGCAGGCTGTTGGCCAATTGGCACAGGAGTGCTGGCCAGCTAATCAGCCCACACACAGCTCAGGAACTAGCTGTAGCATTAGCTGCTACCTGTGATTTCCATAATAAATCAGGCTTTGCTCACCAACAACTTTGTTTTATCTAGCCCTAAATGTATTATAGTAGAAGGAAGTTGGCAAGGTACAAGGGTCTAGTTGGATGGCAGAAATTTACCTACACTGCAGCTTTTGGAAAGGACATGCCTGCAGTCTTCTTGAATGCCTAAGGTACTTGCTAGCGCATTTGAAAACAGAACTATGTCCCCAACCCTCTTTCCACCATTCTCTCTGATGACTGAAGTAAAATCTCACTAAACTCAGAAGTCATAGCCATGAACTTCAAGGCATTAGTCTGTATAAACATTTGCCAAAACTCTAAAGCAGATATTTATGTGCACAAATTGCTATCGTATATTCTGTGATGGTAATCCATTACACAAATTTCTCCTCTCCATTAAAAAAATAGGACCTTTTAATGTTAATATCAGCCTTAGGCTTTATTAACATTTAATGTTAAATGCCATTAGTAGGTTGTTAGAATCACATACACATCTGCATGAAATCACTAGGAGTCTTTTCATTATCTTCCAGGATGAGACAATGAACTGCTGAAAGAGGAGGAAAGAGTAGTTCTGGATCTCAAATTTCACTACACGTTAAAAAAAAAAATCCCACCACCAAATATGTTAAAAAAAAAACAATGAAAAGTTAGTAGGTTGGCTGATCTGCTGATCTGCTGATCTGATAATGCTTCTGTAAGCTTTATTGTGAGCTTTGATTGAATTGATTTCAAGACTAAGATTTGCAGAATACAAACCATAAACTGCTAATGACAAATTTAGACATTTTCCTTTATTATTTAAGCATCACATGACTCGGTTTTCATTAGTGAGATAGTTGTTTCACTTTAAAAGTCCTAAATGCTGTAAATGGGTATTTTAATGTTAATCTTATTCAAATTTTTTTAAAAATCTTAATTCATTTACCCATTAATTACTTAACAAATAGTATGCAGTGAAACGAAGAACGGGTGTTAAAACTGGTTTATAATACCTGGCACAATTCCCAGAAATCAAGCCATTTCACATTCTTGATGCACTGCCAAATATGTTTTTGTTGTCTTCCTCTGTCAGCGTAAACAAACATGGTGGTGGCGACTGGGGGGAAGCCGGAAGGGCTCAAGGTCAGACTGGCTTTGTCCATGTCTACAGTGCATCTCCACTCCCTGCTGCTCCCAAACGCTTCTGCAGATCTGATTTCCCACATTACTGCAGCATAAAGGAAGTTTTAAAGAGCTGCATGTATACTTCATAGGAAGGTAATAAGGCATTGCAAGACTAACTTCACACTTTGCTCATCTGTCAAGGGGGTCTCCCCTTCCCAACAATACCCCAATGTTTTGGTAGGCAGGCTCCAGCCCACTTAGCCAGCAAGGAGGCACGGGTGGAATGCCAGGTATGTCTACAGAGCAAAGTAGTGCAGGCAGCCCGACGCCAGGAGAGAATAGGCAGGTACCTATTGAGTTACAAGATTTCTACAAATCTAATCCACGTGTAATGTGAGACTTATTACAGAGACAGCCTCAGTCAGGGATGTGAAAATTCTGAGGACATGAACAGCCCCAGAAACAATGATCCCAGTTAACTCATTGCAACCCAACATCAGTTGACCAAAACTAATGCTCTCTTATCCTTGTAATTCATTTCTTAAACAGCGATTACAAGCTGTATCTTATCAAGTATTTAATAGCAAATGCAAGAAATTACTGATAAGACCGTGGGTGACATTGTATCTACTGCAACACTGCATGTTCTAATTAAGTTCATATTTATTGACTGTTATGAAGAATATATGCAAATTAAGTAAGAGCATTTAACATGGGAAGCATTTTCATACATTTGAAACAATAAAACCATTCTCAATTGCTAATAATACAAAGAAAAAAATTCAAATATGTCCAAATCTTATTACAATTAAAAGACTTGTTGATTTTTTGGCACATTGGGAATAAACTGCAGCATTTAAAAATGGCTGTCTGCTACAACTCTGCTAATTTCTTCAATCACTATAACATTGGATGAGAGCTCTGATAACCCATTCAGTATCTACTCATTAGGCATCATTTTACTCATACACGTCTGGTATTGTATATTCTCAGCTAATAAAGTCTTTCCCTCACTTGATATCTTACCTTAAGCACAGCCTTTCTCAATCAATTAACTTTTAATTTGGATACTGTTGACCATAAAGAATAAATTGATTTTATATTGTGGTTAATGAATGCTCACATTTCTAGAAATGGTCTGCAGTTGTTCAGGTTGTATTTGAAAGCCAGAAACTCAGAAATGGTAATAAATGATGCTGAATCCACACTCAGAGTTGCACCTTGCAACAAACTAGTGATTTTGTTCCTTTCCTCAGGCTGTTTAATGGCTACATGACACCTTTAGAAAAGGTCAACTGCTATGGGGTCTGATATTATCAGTTCATCAGTGATACCCATCTGGCTCTTTACTGACACATATATTTTACTCTAGCAACCAAAAGCAAACAAGATTTGGAAGAATAGTGACCCAGTCATGATAGAAGTTGAAAGTTGGTTCAGGCTACATTAAGAATTATTATTTTGCCCAATTTGTAACCATTTTGTGATTGATAAAATCAGAACTTTAGAGATCATTTGTAATTATGAGTTTCTCCTTGCTACTAGAATTGCAATGTAAAAATACTTTGCTGATTGGTACAGGGAATGGGAATGTGGAGAATACATTTTATATTTGATGTATTTGACCCAAGTAATGTGGAAAATTTATGTCTCTTATTTTTCATGGTTCACATAATTTCAGAAGCTCCTGTATCTAAAATTAGAGGAAATGGACAGAACATAAGGATTTCAAGGTGTCTAATGATAAAGTAGGAAACCTAAAAATTGCTTTAGCTACCTGGGTGCTTAATGTGGACACCCTCTTGGGCCAGATCAAAAAAGAGATTAAAATCTGCAGAAGCTAACATTGCAGTGCTATCTCTTGAGCACCAGGTCCCAGTATGGATGCAATCAATGCTCACTGTCTGATGTTTGAGGAAGGCAAGGTATCTCATAACAGGTTTCACAGGAGCTACCATGCTGTAGAGGATGCCATGTAAACCAGTGTCATGGTTTAACCCCAGCCAGCAACTAAGCACCATGCAGCCGCTTCCCCCTCCCCCATCCCAGTGGGGTGGGGAGGAGGAAAGGAAAAAAAGTAAAACTTGTGGGTTGAGATAAGAATGGTTTAATAACTAAAGTAAAAATAAAAAATACACTACTAACTAAGAATAATAATAATTGTAATGAAAAAGAATACAACAAAAAAAAAAATAAGAAAAGACAAGTGATGCACAATGCAATTGCTCACCACCCGCTGACCAATGCCAGAGCAGCAATCCGCCCCTCCCAGCCAACTCCCCCCTGTTTATATACTGGGCATGACGTTCCATGGTATGGAATACCCCTTTGGCTAGTTCAGGTCAGCTGCCCTGGCTATGCTCCCTCCCAGCTTCTTGCACACCTGCTTGCTGGCAGAGCATGGGAAACTGAAAAGTCCTTGGCTTAAGATAAGCGCTACTTAGCAACAACTAAAACATCAGAGTGTTTAAATAAAATGTGAAAGCCAAACTAAGATTCACTATGTTTGTTTTTTGGGTTTTTTTTGGGAGGGGGGTTCTGTTGGAGACTGACCTTGCAACATTTTCATATTGATTCAGCATCAGGCTTTTAAATTTAATTAAAGTACAGTTACACTAACATTAACATGTGAGTAGATGTGTTTAGATAGCCAGCTTCCTTCAACCCTATTATTCACATGTGCAATTGTTCATAAACAGTGTCCATGTTAATCATTCAAATTTGGTATCCCAAAAGATCTGCAAAATAAAGCTGTTTAAGAAATAGGAAAAATCTGTCCTTTTTAAATCACACTCCTCAAAATACTGAAAACATTGTTTTCATACTGACATTTGAATTATTCTAGTTTCAGTATAAATTAAATTTGTTTGTGAGAAATTTTCCTTTTTCTTTAAGATCTCTAAAAGAGATTTAAAAGCCTGATTTTCTATTCCTAAACCTCTTGCAAAGGCATAAATGATAAATCTCTTGCATGTTAATTTTCAACATTCTCTTTCCTGAAAGCCTCTAGAACCTTCCAAATACGTACAAGATAATTTATAAATAACTCATCTAAATACTATTTAAAACACACATGAGGAATTTGGCTCAGTGACTATTATATGCTATTGAGAGTGTATGTAAATGCATTGTTTGGAAGAGGTGTGTGATAGTCAGGTCAGCGAAGCCTTTGTGAAGACAAGAGAAGGGCAAGCATCCCTGTGCTGGTGAACTGAATTAGTTGACTAACAAGAAAGTAGTACTGCTAAAAGTGAAAGCTGGGTTAGGGTAGTCACCAGAGCTGTTCAATAGCTGACCACTTTTCTGTGCTTTCCAGGAAATGCAATGAATATATCAATGTAAAAATATTCAGACTGAACAATTAATTCACTGGTACAGAAGCTAGGAATATTGCTGCACATTTTCCACCCATCAATCTTTAGAGGCCTTTGAAAGATAACTAACATAAGCCATTTGTAGGTTCATTGACAATTTCTTATAGGGATGTCTGCACTTCACTAGAAAATGCTTATGTGTCTGAAATACAGAAGATTGAAAAAAATTTAAAAGTTACAGACATTTTTATTATTTCCCATATTCATGCTGTATTTATAAATTTAAGAGATGAGTTAATTACTTTGCAAAGCAGGCAGCTAGCTGAAAAATCTTTTCCTAACAGTTTCCTTGATTCCTCATCAACGTCCTCAAGGTCAAGGCTCAGGCCCTGCTTTGGACACTTTTTGGAAACTAACTGACACAAACCAGCTGATCCCATGATCACCTCTGCTACCCAGTCTCTTTGCTGGGCTCATGCTTGGAAGAACAGAGCTCTGGGCATCTGCTGACAAACTGGGCTTGTGGCACAGCCCATACTCAGTTGAAGTTGAAGGTTGAGACCTGTGGAGACTGTTCCAGGTCAGCTGGCGAGCCTGGTGCCCCCAGCTCTGCGCTCTGGAGCTGAGGTTCAGGTGGCCTCTTCATGGAGACCTGGTGGACCATGTGGATGGCTGGCCAGTTAGTTTTTGAGAGTGGCCTTTGGCCTGCCCGGCTTTAACTGCGTAACTGTACACAGTAGCTAATATTTAATGTCCTGATGATTTACAAGTCTGCTGTTAACAATTTTTTCTGCCTTACTGTTGGCAGAAGTTTAGGCTCTCTGGGAGTTTCTCTCCCAGCAGTGAAACTAAACACTGAGGATCAGTGCCAATGTTCACACAAGTAAGCTGTTCTGTTTTGTGTGATTCTTTGAAGTTGTTATTGAAATGCCTGAGAAATGTGTGTTTTCTACAATATGCTACACATGACTTCTTTAATTAAAAAACAAAAACAACTCCCCTGAAAAACTATTTTCAGTCACAAATGCTAAAACAGGAGCAGAAAGTGGTAATGCTGGCTATGAATTGCTTTTAACTGGATTGTTTGTAGCTTCAGGAAAGCTGTGTTGTTCGAAGTCTGTGCCGGTCTTTGGCCATATTATATTGGGAACAGGTTCTACGAACAAAGAGGAAAAGAAGTGCTCCACAGCACTGCCTCTTGCTTTGGAGCAACCATCAGATCTCTTCATTGCTTTGGAGATGATAAATTCTTAGACCCAGACTAAGTGTTAGACTTAGACTTAGTGTTCTGAGAGTGACACTCTGATGGGTCTGTCTTCTTCAGCTCCTCCTGCCCCAGAGACAAGCTGGGGCTGCTCCTATCTGCATTCGTGGTCTCTTCCCAGGGGTGCAGAAGGGCCTATGCTACATCTCCGTCATGCCTCATTTGCAGGACGGTGCTGATCATTCAGTTTCAGCTCTCATGAGGAGCAATGGGTGCCAGGTTTACTATTTTAGAGAAACAAATGCCTAATCCATCCTTTTGCATTGGTGCATGCAGACTCAGGCATTGCTTGTTGCTGCCTCATATCATCTGATTTCTGTTTTCAAGCTTTGCTTTGTAACTGTTGTCACTTAGCCTTCTTTTGTTTTTGTTGCAGGCAGAGATTATGGCAGGATCAAATGATTCAAGGAGCTGAGGATCTCAGCAGAAGTTAAAATGCCTTTGCTTTAATCTGGTTGTGCTTTCTCTTAACCCTGGCCATTTTACACAGATCCTGATTCAGCTAATGCTCAGCTGTCGTGTCAGGAGTGCTGCCACCTGACCAGTCCTGGCATCCTGGAATCATTTCATTTAGAACCATAGAATCATTTAGGTTGGAAAAGACCATTAAGATCATGAGTCCAACCATAAACCTAACACTACCAAGTCCACCACTAAACCATGTCCCTAAGCACCACATCTACATGTCTTTTAAATACCTCCAGGGATGGTGACTCAACCACTTCCCTGGGCAGCCTGTTCCAGTGCTTGATAACCCTTTCGGTGAAGAAATTTTTCCTAATATCCAATCTAAACCTCCCCTGGTGCAACTTGAGGCCATTTCTTCTCGTCTTATCCCTTGTTACTTGGGAAAAGAGACTGACACCCACATCCTGAGCTGATGAATGTCACCAATTGCCTCTGGCATAAACAAATGGGTCACTTCCCAAATGATTAGCCTGGAAAACAGCTTATGTATCTTAATGGCATCCTAAAGATGGGCTTTTTTAATTAGATCTTCTCCAAACTCACAACCTGGTCAGGAATAAAAGTTGCAAATATTAAGTGAAGACCCAGCAGTAGCTAAATGTGTGATGCAGCCACATCTACTCCTTAATATAAGAAAAGGCAAAATAATGATTAATGCCATCAACATTGTCCAACATTTAAAAGGATAGCATTTCTACTGCTCAGCCAACAGGTGGGTGGCCCCACCCCACCCTTCCCACTTCTTCAAGCAGAAAGCCCAAGTCCCCCAGCAGCTCTCTGTCCCACCTCCATCTCTCTCCGGCAGCAGTGACTCTGCTCCAGTCTTGGGGAGCTGCATTCAGTTTTGCTTATAGCTCTTTTAGGCACCTCTGGAAATGCTATTGACTGTGACAAAAGCTTGGACTGTTGTTTGTTTGAACTGTCTGGTATGCACCTGAATTTAAATGTTGTTTATTTCCTAAAAGGCAGGCTTTAAGACAAATACTTGAAACAAATGTTTGAGTGTTGGCTTCATCTTTCTGTCTCTTGCCAATGTAAATAAATAGTTTTTCTGTGTAGCTGAGGATGCACTATTACATTTTAAAATAGTTATGTTACAAACTGAGTGAGGTACTTTTACTCTGAAGTGTCTGGGGAGGATAAAAAAGCAAAACTAATCTTATGTTTTAGGCATTTATAATTGTACATACACTTAATTGCTGTTGTGACTGTTCCATTTTTCCCACTTGCACATACTGATGGGCTCTGGCTGCTCAGTGGAGAGAAGAAGGAATAAAAAGCATCTGCCCCATATTTTAGATTTTATTCAAAGATGTTTCTTATCAATGATGTGGAAAAAGTTAGAACTTAAGAAGGAAGTGGCTCTTGTCTGTCTGCACTGCTTGCCCAAGGGGAGGCTAAAGAACTCGTGACATACTCTAAATGAATGGGAGGTGCAATAATCCCAAAATGCTGTCTGATTTCCTTCCCCTAATAAAGTAAGCTCTCCTACACATCTTAGCATACTGACTGCTGCAGAGTCCCTACCCAGTCTTTGCATTATTGCTTCATCTTTCTGTGTTCCAGTAGTTAGTTAAAGTGTCAAAGACTAGTTTAGGTTTAAAATAGATATTCTTTTTAGGACTAATATCTTCTACTTTTGCCATTAAGACAGAGTCATTTCACACTGTAACCTGTTGGGTCTCATATGACAGGTCTCCTTTTGCCCAGTTCACAGAGAAAAGAAAATCTACTTCAAGTTCAGGTGGAATGCATTTAATTCAAGCGATGGCACCTCAACCTGTTTAAATCTGAAGATTCTAGTTCAAACCTAATGTATTGGCTAAGGTGGCCACTGTCCCAGCATGGGGAGATGCTGCTCCCCTCCCAGGACTAGTGATTCTGGGATCAATCTCTAGACCATTTGTGGATTGGTTGTGATTAGCAGAACATCAAGACATTTTCACCATCACAATTTATTTGTAGACATGGAGTAAGCACCTCCATAAGGGAAATGCAGTTGCAGCATGTCCATTGACATCGTAGCAGTCATCCAGACTCTGAATGCTATGATGGTGCTTTACATATTCAGAGAGTTTGCCTACTCCCATATGTGGGATGGCCACGTGCAAAATTCATACTTTGACATCCCTGACAGAAGTGCAGTTCTGCCCATATGGATTACAACACGTGCACATGATATAAAGTGAGTGTTTCTTCCTTGCCCTGTGTGGAAGTGAAGACAGTCTGCAGTGTTTCAGCTGAAGTTTTAATGTTGCTTTTATTTTCCAAGGCCTCAGTAGAACAGCCAAATCTGTTTAACTCATTTCCTATTTCGATCTGAACAACACTGTGTTACTCTGCTGGGGTTTTTCATTTTTAATTGTTTAAAATTAGCATCTAAATTAGCATGAGCTTTTTCATGGGACCCAACAGGAGTAATGTTAGACCATACTGAACATTGAAGAAAACTAGCTTTTCTAATGAATGTGTAAGGAGGAACTTGCTTACATGCTGTGCCTTCATAGGTAAGTTAAACTGGTATGAGCTGACGGTCCTCTGAATTTAAACCTATATATTTTTATCAGTGTAAGTCCTTTTGTGAATAGACTCTTCTTGTACAAAGATATAGTCTTTTTCTGTTTAGCCAATATCACTTCCAAAACTATTTAATCCAAACAAACAAATACAAAAATATTCACTCATTCGGAATAAGGGCATCCAGATGGAAAGTCATATAGACACCAATATTACTGACAAAATTCTTCCCTGGAAACAAACCATGCATCTTTCATGACTTAGAAAAGCATGTATTAAAATATTAATGGATGAGATTAAAATGTGTAAGTTTTCATGCTCTACAAACATAATTTTTTGGCAAATTTTATAGGCTGTATCTTTATCAGAAATCTGTAAGTAATCTGACATATTTTTCCTTAGAAATGACAGTGTAAATATTCCAAGTTGTATTCAAGAGCAAGAAAACTTCTTCATGCTAAGCTTTTCACATACCTTTCAGGGCAGTGTTAGTTCATTGCTGGTATCATCTAATAATAACAGAGAAAACAGCAACTGAGACGCAAGACATGAAATAAAGGCTGTGACAGCCATTGAACCAGAGGCTTCATAACCCTTTTTGCTGTGGGGCCACCAATGAATAATCCTGGAAACTCACAGGCCTGAGCCTTTGCATTTATTCTTGAAGAAAAGATTGGGACTGTTAGAAGAAACTTCTCCTAGAGCATCTTGCTACCTACAACCTTCATTAATAAGAAACAAAACTGATTACTTTTTTGATTATCAGATTAAAGCATTCACATATAAAGGATGATATGAACTTCATATTCCAAATCTTGCTGTCAGAATAGGCAGATTCAAAGATTTCCATGACCTTTCAGGCTTTGGAAGATAGGTATCAGTAGCACTGGACAACTGTATGACTTGTTCTTGTTCTTGAAAATTCTGCCCCAAAAGAACAAAATAGAGGGAAAACTACAGTAGTCACAAACTGTGTGAATACAAGCATTTTGTTTTTATGATTTTCTTTGTTGTTGTTTTAAATTAGCAGTCTAAAACAGATTAAATTACTTTTCCCCTAGGTTGCTCTTTCTCTCTCCTTTGTTTACTGAGGGAGTCAAAATGCCCAGCTCTAGAACTAGTAATAGTTAAAGCTAAATAAATTAAGGTCAATTTATCCACCTTTATTTTTGATCATTGTTGAAAAGATCTCCAAAGTAAAGAAAGGTAGATACTCAGGATTCAAATTTCAAATTTGTGGGGGTTTTGGACTTTTTTTTGGTCACATCTGTATTAATTAATAATTCCTTTTTCAGGCTGTGGCAATTTTCTCTCATTTTGCTGGAGGAATAAGGGGGAAATAAAGAATAGGAAGCAGGATAGAACGAACTGAAATGTCTCAAGGAGTTGGAATTTTGTAAGTCATCATGGGGAAGATGAATTGGTAGGCAAAGGGCAGGTGAGATGGTCAAAGGTGAATATAAATAAATGAGATGGTTCCACAATTTATCATGTGGCTATCGCCTGTATATATGTGATATCTGTCCATCCATCTTGTCCTTGGATCTGGCTACACTGCTTGTATATCCAGAAAGATAGGATGAATCAAAGGAAAAACATAAGCTTGTAAATAGGTGTCTACTCTTTCTTATGCTAATCTTCTCCTGGGTCTCAATCTGTATCTACTCTGAGTAAGTAACAGGATAACTGCATAATAACTTTTAGCTACTATCATGCTTAGAAATCACTAAAGCCGGTCAGCTCATTAGTCTGAAATCTTTTAAGACAACAGTTCAGTTTAGAAAGACTAGCACTGAAAAATCTCTAAGAATGAGCACAATTATACAGCAGGAGCTAGTACTGAGCTGGTTTGGGGGCTGTAGTCTTTTCTAAGAGGATTTATAAAACATTGCTGCAGAAATATGTTAATTTTTTATGCTCTCTGTCTCATAGTTTGAATTTGAAATGTTATTTAGTCATTGCTGCCAGACGACTGTACTTCACTTAGTTACTCTATTACTGTCCAGCACAAGAACTGTTTTATCAGTAATTCTTGCAGGGATTGCATTACTTCCTGATCCAGGGAAGAGTTAAAATATCTTTCATACAGAGTTATAGTTTCATACTCCCTTGTCTAATTGATACTAGGAAGTAAAACTATTCATAACAGGCTTTTGATTAGTACTAAGATATTATAACACTGTTTCTAGGACAAGCCTCTTTGTAAAATATATTCTACTTTCAAAACTTTGGGCTGGAATTTTCAAAGCCCAAGATCCAGTCCACAAAAATTTCTCTGGGAGCTGAGAACTAAGTTCCCATAGGTTATAATTACACAGTTCCCCAAAAGCTGATCTAGGAATAACTGGCTATCTGCATAACCCAGATCATGTAGGGAGCTCACAAGAAATCTTTGTAAAATGCCAGGCACACATCCTGAATGCACCACTACTGTCAGGCTCCTGGTGTAGTGAAGACAGGCAAGACTACATCTTCTCTGGAGAATGTCTAATGCCACATGAGGACCTGTAAGTCTTGTTTAGTTGTTTAGACAGAGAAGAATATTGGTACTGAGCACAGTTGCAGAGTACCCCTTGTAGATGAGTCCAGGTGTATAGTTTCCTTGGAAAAATCTACCTGCAGCTGTAGGTAAACATTTAGATACAAGTCTGGGCAACTGGCATGCTCCCACTTACCGGGGTAAAAAAAAAGACTCATTTTCAATTTATTTGTGGAATCATTCCAGTTTAGAAAAAGACAAGAGAACATAGCAAAAAAATGGTAGAGTTTATATGATCTTACATTACAGGAATTTTTTCCTCCTATCAGGTAGTACTATTTCATAACAGAAGATGGGAAATCAAGGATCAATTCATTTATAAGGACCAGTTTCAAACACAATAGTTGACATGCCCTGACACCGACTCCTGGTTACCCTCAGTTTAACCATGTTCTTAAAGTGGAATCACTTCAGATTTCTTAGCTAATCCCTTTTGTTATAGTGCGTGTATCGTAGGAGGGAGGGAGGGAGGGAGGGAAAGAGAGGTCATTTGCAAAGTGATTCTAATTTGCAAAAGCCTTTCTAGTCCAAAACATCCTAAGATTTGCTTAATATGACTTTGTGCACATTTGAACACTTAAATTGTCATTTTAAGGTTCTGTGTTTTTTAAACATACCTGTTTAGTTTCTTATCCTTTTCTTTGGTATGGCTTTAATGAATGGATTATGATGGTCAGTTTGTAATGCCATGAATGAAAGATTTAGGACCGCTAATCTTAAGAACACTGCTTGATGCCAGTAGACAATGCACTCCCCAACTTGTTATCTCAGCCATACTAAGCTTTCACTTCTTACCTGCTTTCAAAGACTGTCAGTTCACACATACAGTCCAGTAAGCAGGAGGCACAATCTCCTCAAGAAGGTGTTTTGTATTTCCTGATTTTTTTGGTGTATTACTTTATAATACATTTGTCTATTCTGTAGCAAAGCTGAACTGAAATGCTTGAATTTGCAAAGCTTGAACTGGTTTGAAAAAGAATTTACTTCTATCAAGGTTTTGCAATAAAACACAACATTGTTTTGGTATGAATTTTAAGAGTTTCAGGTAAATGATCATATTATGACTTTGTTTTATAATATTAACTCTTTAGAACCTTCATTTTTTATTTGGGAATAACCTTTACCAAAAAAGTTAACTTGATACAGAGCAAGGGAATGATATAATGTGGACGTATGTGTTCAGTTATAAAGATTCCTCACTCTCTTATATACCTGGAACAGAACAGACATCTTGTAACAAATACATGCCATAATAAATTTTGTGCTCCTATCTCACAAGCTGCCAGAAGACCCCTACATGAAGCCAAGTGATCGAAGGTACAGCAATGCTTCTCAGATTATCAAACCCTTAAAACTGTGCCCATAAAATAATGTCTTTCTTAAATGGTTTTGTGACAATTCATTGAATAGTCATGTGTTTTAATATGAGCTTTCTTGGAAATATGTACACTGAAGGGGGAAAAACAATGACATTGTGTTTCTAAGCATTTGACTTCACCCAACTGCAGTACCATGCTGAAGCATAAGGACAGGGTATTTACTACTGAAAAAGGTAACTAAAAATGAAAACTCCACTTCTTTGATGGGAAAACTGCAGCTGTGCTTGACTAAATATAAAATACTACATTTTATTTTTTCATTAATATTTATGTGAGAGGTGTTAAGTGAATAAATAATATCCTACAAAACAATTCAAGACTTTGACTTACGAAAATTGGAGACTTCCTTGACCAGACTCTTGTAATGGTTTTCCTGTTGTTTATTGGCAACTCCAGGATGCTCAAAAATTGGGTGATAAAACTGCCATATGATATTTCTGAAAATTCGGAGGAAAAAAAAGCAATCTTATTTTATTATTTCTGTGGAAAATGGCTACAATTAAAATTTTAAAAATGCTTTACAACTCTAATTTAAAAAAATAACACAAACTATATTATGTAGGAAAGAAGAGAGCAGGAAACTTATTTGGAACCTTTACTGAGAGTCACATCATGTATTTTAGTCTTAAATTATTTGTAAATGACATCAGTCTGAAAATCACAGGAGGACTGCAGATAAAGTGCTCAAGTATAAATAAATTTATTTTACCATAAAATGCATGGAGCATAATTTTGTATAGTCAGTCAGATCCAGTTTAACTCTGCAGAACTGACAGAAAGGAGAGAAGAATTTGGCACATACATATTCACAGGATCAATAAATTATGGTAAATATAGATGCATGCAAAATATATCCTGATCAAACTGATAAATAACTCTACCTTTCCCAGTCTCCTCCATTGCAGAACATGTTCTGCATCCTCTCTGCTTCTCATGGTGAGAAGTTGTTATGATTCAAGGCCATGCTGTGGGCTGCTACTGAGACCTTTTGAAATTTTAAAGTAAAAGCTGAGGTATTAATTTCAGACTGATATCTCTGCTACTTTAATACTTGGTATTTGTACTGAAACGGTATCAAAGTAAACAATATTGCCATAGATATTTACTCATTTGAAATAGAAAACGCTCAAAAAATCATTCCAGACAAAAAAAATCCAAATCACTAACATAAAAACAAAATTTAATGCACAAACTAAAGATAGCATTTCTTTAAATTATATTAGGGATCTCAGAATTACATTTGGGTTATTGTAAAATTTCATTATGCCTCAATTCCTTTATGCAAACTTCTGTAATAAATACATAGATAAAACCAAATCCAGAAAAATGTACATAAATTGAGGCTAAACTGTAAAACTGCTTTTTCTAATATTAAGTTTTTTAATAATTGTCTCTAAGCAGCCCTGCCTGAGCAGGGGGGTTGGACCAGATGCCCTCCAGAAGTCCCTTCCAACCTCAGCTATTCTGTGAGTCTGTGATTCTGGTGAAATCCTTTGAGTGTTTTTTTAAATAAAGTCAGTTTTATTTTAGAGGCCTGAGCACATATAGTTCCCATTAACAGCAAACACATCTGTTTGTGACTACCCTCTGAGTGAAACTGGATCACTTTTGTTTAGATCCCTGCTTAAACTTAACAGTTTAGGTTTGGAAATCTTTCTATGGAAGTAAATTACAGGAAGACAAACAAGATATTTCTTATTCATGTCCTCACCCTGGCAGGTATTCTTCTGCCATGCTTAGCTTGTCAAGCATTAGAGAGTCTTTAGAGAAGCCTTTAGATTCAGCACTGCCTTAGGGTGTATATACATTCAAGTTCAAAGTCTGAAAGCAGAAGGTGACTTTTCAATGAAAAAAAGAACAATTAAAAAAACCCCTTTAATAAGTAGGTAAAAATATATTTAGATCCAATTCAGTGAAAGTTGCCATTTATTCTTAAATTCATTACTATGGCCTCTCCTCAATGTCTTTTCTCTTTTTTTCCCATTTCAAGGTTTCTTCATCTCTGTTTTTTATTTTCATACTTTAAAAAGTGCTGTGTTTTTACTGCTCTACTTTTGACTTGAGATTTAGTTTTCTGCAATAATCTTTCTGTAACTTGTTCTTAACCATTCTATCATGTCTCCTAGTCCTTTAATTAAAACCTTGATCATTGTTATTCACCATGAGCCAAAGAGGAAGGGAAAGTTTCATAGCAGCAACTGGAACACAAAGTTACCAAAAAAAACCCACCCAATTTTTTTTTTTCCCCTAACCAAATGAGTATTCTTTTGGAGTTGCAAAATCACTCTGATTTTACCTCCTTTGTGTAGTTTCTTTTCTGCTCATTGATTGTTGCTGGGCTGAGTAATGGAAGAGGAGAGAGATGCCATTAATAGGGCTCAGTGAGTGGAACAGCGGTAATTTTGGAAGTACAGGAATTTTCAGCCCACCTATTGAAATTAAGGTTTTCAAATGGAAACCAGGTTAAAGCCCTATGGAAAGCCTGAAGCAGGAATTGCTATGATAGCTAATTTAGAATGAGGCAGAGAAGGGGAAAAAAACAAATGTCAAGCATTTATATTAAGTGTTATTAAGCAAATACCTACCCAAATCACCTTCCCTAGCATTTTACCATTAAAAGTCAATGAACCAATATGGGTATTAGTACTAATCTTCTGCAAAAGTGGAGTTATCTGGCTATGACAATAAATGATTAATTTTGCAACTCTTGCTCTTGCTAAGTAGTATTTGGAAATTCAAATTATTATAATAGTTTCATGAAGAATTAATGTAATTTTATTCTAGTTCAACAGCTGTAAAAACCCCAATATTCACATCAATATTTACAATTTTTTTTTCCCAGTAAAAATGGCTTTCTTTAGAAATAAATCAGGTTAGAAACTAAGGAGGTTTTTTTAATAGTATTCCCATGTTTTTTGTTGTCGTGGTTTAACCCCAGCCAGCAACTAAGCACCACGCAGCTGCTCGCTCACTCCCCCCACCCAGTGGGATGGGGGAGAGAATCGAAAAAAAAAAAACTCATGGGTTGAGATAAAGACAGTTTAATAGGACAGAAAGGAAGAAAATAATAATAATGATAATAATAATAAAATGACAATAATAATAATAAAAGAATTAGAATATACAAAGCAAGTGATGCACAATGCAATTGCTCACCACTTGCCGACCGATGCCCAGTTAGTTCCCGAGCCACGATCTGCCCCTCCCGGCCAACTCCCCCCAGTTTATATACTGGGCATGATGTCATATGGTATGGAATAGCCCTTTGGCCAGTTTGGGTCAGCTGTCCTGGCTGTGTCCCCTCCCAGCTTCTTGTGCCCCTCCAGCCTTCTTGCTGGCTGGCCATGAGAAGCTGAAAAATCCTTGACTTAGTATAAACACTACTTAGCAACAACTAAAACCATCAGTGTGTTATCAACATTATTCTCCTACTAAATCCAAAACACAGCACTCTACCAGCTACTAGGAAGAAAATTAACTCTGTCCTAGCTGAAACCAGAACAGTATCCACCCCTTATTCTATACCATCTACATCATGTCCAGGTCCCACACTTTCCAATACATTTTCAATTAATCACCACCACTTTTCCTGTCTTTCAATACATATACATACAGATATCATTCCCTTAATGTATAAGCCTTTAACATGTCCATTTAAATGTCCATTTAAAATGTTCGTTGACTTCATTCAGTCCATGACTTTGGACTCCATCTGTCATAACAGTCTGTCTGGGCAGGAGGGATGATGCAAAGTCCGCTCAGTCAGCAGAACAGGATCAGGCTTCGGTGTGGTGCGGCAGGCAGGTGACATTGGGCGCAGCAGGAGGATGGTGTGTAGTGTTGGATAGTTGCATGCTGCAGTCAGTCCTGGTTCCATCACTACTGCACTTCACTCAGTTTTGTCAAAGTTCATTCTTCATTAATCTAAGTAATTCTTACTGTAATACTGTTGATATAGCATATAACAACTATAGTAATGATGACATACAGTGGAAGGGCTATATAACAATTAACATAATACAATTTAATTCACTGGCTATTCTCACCTAAAATCAAATCCCCTTGAGGCACACATCGGACTTCCCCATCCTTCCGCATCACCCACCAAGTGCACCCAGGCCCTTGAGCAAAAGCAATCCCACGAATGGCTTTGCCTTTGCCTGAGGCAGGAGTAACCCAGACTGTTTTCCCTAGCATATTTTTTATGTGCACCACAGGGACTTTATCCCCTTCTACAGTATGTAAAAGTTCTGATTGGGCAGGGCCAGCTCGATTGGCAGATCCTCTAGTGTTGACTAACCAGGTGACCTTTGCTAGATGTGTATCCCAATGTTTGAAGGTCCCACCACCCATTGCTTTCAATGTAGTCTTTAACAGTCCATTGTATCGCTCGATTTTCCCGGAGGCTGGTGCATGATAGGGGATGTGATACACCCACTCAATGCCGTGCTCTTTGGCCCAGGTGTCTATGAGACTGTTCCGGAAATGGGTCCCGTTGTCTGACTCAATTCTTTCTGGGGTGCCATGTCCCCATAAGATTTGCTTCTCAAGGCCCAGGATAGTGTTCTGGGCAGTGGCATGAGGCACGGGATATGATTCCAGCCATCCGGTGGTTGCTTCCACCATTGTAAGCACATGGCGCTTGCCTTGGCGGGTTTGTGGGAGTGTGATATAGTCAATCTGCCAGGCCTCCCCATATTTATATTTCAGCCATCGTCCCCCATACCAAAGAGGCTTTAACCACTTGGCTTGCTTCATTGCAGCACATGTTTCACATTCATGGATGACCTGTGCGATAGTGTCCATGGTCAGGTCCACCCCTCGATCACGAGCCCATCTATATGTTGCATCTCTTCCCTGATGGCCTGAGGTGTCATGGGCCCACCGAGCCATGAATAATTCACCCTTATGTTGCCAGTCCAGATCCACCTGAGCCACTTCAATCCTAGCAGCCTTGTCTACCTGCTGGTTGTTTTGATGTTCTTCAGTGGCCCGACTCTTGGGTACGTGGGCATCTACATGATGTACTTTCACAACCAGGTTCTCTAGCCGGGCAGCAATATCTTGCCACAATGGGGCAGCCCAGATGGGTTTACCTCTGCGTTGCCAGTTACTCTGCTTCCATTGCTGCAACCACCCCCACAGAGCATTGGCCACCATCCATGAGTCAGTATAGAGATAAAGTATTGGCCACTTTTCTCATTTAGCAATGTCTAAAGCCAGCTGGATGGCTTTCACCTCTGCAAACTGACTCGATTCACCTTCTCCTTCTGCAGTTTCTGCAACTTGTCGCATAGGACTCCATACAGCCGCCTTCCACCTCCGATGCTTTCCTACAATGCGACAGGACCCATCAGTGAACAGGGCATATTGCCTCTCATTTTCTGGCAGTTTATTATACATTGGGGCCTCTTCAGCACACGTCACCTCCTCCTCTGGTGATATTCCAAAATCTTTGCCTTCTGGCCAGTCTGTGATCACTTCCAGAATTCCTGGGCGACTGGGGTTTCCTATTCGACTTCATTGTGTGATCAGTGCAACCCACTTACTCCATGTAGCATCAGTTGCATGATGTGTAGAAGGGACCTTCCCTTTGAACATCCAGCCCAGCACCGGCAGTCGGGGTGCTAAGAGGAGCTGTGTTTCAGTACCAACCACTTCTGAAGCAGCTCGAACTCCTTCATATGCTGCTAATATCTCCTTTTCAGTTGGAGTATAGCGGGCCTCAGATCCTCGATATCCCCAACTCCAAAACCCTAGGGGTCGACCTCGGGTCTCCCCTGGTGGTGCTTTCTGCCAGAGACTCCAGGTAGGGCCATAGAGCACATTTTTAACATCTGGTCCTGCCTGGACCAGCCCAAGGGCTACTGCATGAACTATCTCCCGTTTGATCTGTTCAAAGGCTTGTTGTTGCTCAGGGCCCCATCTAAAATCATTCTTCTTCCGGGTCACTTGATAGAGAGGGCTTACAATCAGACTCTAATTTGGAATATGCATTCTCCAAAAACCTACAGCACCTAAGAAAGCTTGTGTTTCCTGTTTACTAGTCAGTGGAGAAATAGCTGCTACTTTGTTGATCACATCCATTGGGATGTGACGATGTCCATCTTGCCATTTTATTCCTAAAAACTGGATCTCCTGTGCGGGTCCCTTCACCTTATTCTGTTTTATGGCAAAACCAGCTTTCAGAAGGATTTGGATTATTTTCTCCCCTTTCTCAAAAACTTCTTCTGCTGTGTTGCCCCATACGATGATGTCATCAATGTATTGCAGGTGTTCTGGAGCTCCACCTTTTTCCAGTGCAGTCTGGATTAGTCCATGGCAAATGGTGGGGCTGTGTTTCCACCCCTGGGGCAGTCGATTCCAGGTGTACTGGACACCCCTCCAAGTGAAAGCAAACTGTGGCCGGCACTCTGCTGCCAAAGGGATTGAGAAAAATGCATTAGCGATATCACTTGTGGCATACCACTTGGCTGCTTTTGACTCCAGTTCATATTGAAGTTCTAGCATGTCTGGCACAGCAGCACTCAGCGGCGGCGTGACTTCATTCAGGCCACGATAGTCTACTGTTAGTCTCCACTCTCCATTCGACTTTCACACTGGCCATATGGGGCTGTTAAAGGGTGAGCGAGTCCTGCTGATCACTCCTTGGCTCTCCAGTCGACAAATCAGCTTATGGATGGGAATCAGGGAGTCTCGGTTGGTGCGATATTGCCGCCGGTGCACCCTTGTGGTAGCGATCGGCACCTGTTGCTCTTCGACCCTCAGCAACCCCACAACCGAAGGGTCCTCAGAGAGACCAGGCAAGGTGGACAACTGTTCAATTCCCTCTGTCTCCAAGGCAGCTATACCAAAAGCCCACCGATACCCCTTTGGGTCCTTGAAATACCCTCTCCTGAGATAATCTATGCCAAGGATGCATGGGGCCTCTGGGCCAGTCACAATGGGGTGTTTCTGCCACTCATTCCCAGTTAGGCTTATTTCAGCCTCCAATACAGTTAGCTGTTGAGATCCCCCTGGCACCCCAGAAATACAAATAGGTTCTACCCCTTTATAGCTTGATGGCATTAGGGTACACTGTGCACCGGTGTCCACTAGAGCTTTATACTCCTGTGGGTCTGATGTGCCAGGCCATCGCATCCACACAGTCCAGTAAACCCGGTTGTCCCTTTCCTCCGCCTGGCTGGAGGCAGGGCCCCTCTAGTCCTGGTCAGAGTATTTGTTACTCACTTCTTGTAAAAATGACTTAGAGATCCCTTCAAGAGGGTCAGAAGCCCTTCTACTCTGTCTGGGGAATTGCTTGCTGGAAACCGGAGTGGCATCTTTCCTGGAAGAATCCCCTTTTTTGGTTGTTTTTCCTTTCAATTCACGTACCCGTGCATCTAGGACCGAGGTAGGTTTTCCATCCCACTTCCTCATGTCCTCTCCATGGTCACGCAGGTAAAACCACAGGGTACCCCGTGGTGTGTACCTTCTATATTCTCTCTCTTGATCAGAGGAATGCTCACTCCTAATAGCTGAGATACTGGTCCGTACAGGTGGGGAGTAGGACTTTTCGATCAGTTTGATCAGTTTTTCGGACTTTTCGGACAGTTTTTCCACAGCCGAGATGCAGGCCCGTAGGGATGAAGACAGATTTTCCTCGTATTGCCGGACTTGGCGAGCCATTTCATCCACTGTTGGTACCTCTTCGTCTTTCCAAGTTAGTACTACCAATGGGTTGGCATACGACGATGGTGCGCTCCGTACAAACTTCCGCCACATGGGTCGTGTGCAGTGGACTTCATCTGGATCTCTGGGTAATTGTGCATTGTCCGGGTCATAATAAATCATCTCTAGGACAGCTAGTTCCCTCAGGTACTGGATACCTCTTTCCATGGTGGTCCACTTGCCTGGGTGACATATAACATCTTCCTTGAAGGGATACCTTTCCTTCACGCTCAACAGGAGTCGCCTCCAGAGGCTGAGGGCTTGTGTCCCTTTTCCAATTGCCTTATCAATGCCCCCTTCCCTAGCAAGTGATCCCAGCTGCTTGGCTTCCCTACCCTCTAA
Organism: Gymnogyps californianus; assembly: GCF_018139145.2. Classification (NCBI taxonomy): domain Eukaryota; kingdom Metazoa; phylum Chordata; class Aves; order Accipitriformes; family Cathartidae; genus Gymnogyps; species Gymnogyps californianus. Next base: position 1,035,010 of record NW_026114235.1, on the reverse strand, counting down.
TTCCAGGCTACTAGCCCCATTGTCCCAGCATCGGAGCAGCCAGGTGATAATGTGCTCACCTGGACGACGGCTGAAGTCTTTTCGCATATCCCGCAGCTCACTCAGGGATAGGGATCGGGTGATTACCTCTGGTTCTGCCTCTTCCTCCTGTTCTCGTGATGACCCTGGTTCATCTTCATCCTTCGCTAAGCGAGCTGATTTTTTTGTATATTTCTTCTTCTGTATAGGGGCGACTGATACTGGCACAGGTTGGTTCTCTGGTTCAGCTGCAGTGCCTGTCGCGGGTGTTGGAGTAACCGCAGTGCCTGTCGCCGGGTTTAGAGTAGCCGCAGTGTCTGTCGCTGGGGTTGGAGTATCCACAGTGCCTGTCGCAGGGGTCGGAGTAGCCGCAGTATCTGTCGGTCTGTTTTCCCTCCCTTCCCCCTGAGGGTGCTGCACAGTATCGAGCAGTGTTTGGTAGATACTGGCCAGGGCCCAGCACAGTGCGATAAGTTGTGCCTCTTTGGAATCGCCACAGCATTTTCCTTTCAGATAGTCTATCACTTCATCAGGGTCCTGTAGTTGTTCGGGAGTGAAGTTCCAAACCATTGGAGGTGAGAAGTTCTCTAGATACCTGCCCATATTCTCCCACATGCCATGCCACCCATGACTATCCAGCCTCGGGGCAGATCTCTGGGTGGTATTCTTAAACAGTTGTTTAACCTTAAGCAAGACCTGGAACACATTCAGGAGACATAGCAATAGGAACATGCTGGTTTGAACATCCCAAGGATATTCAAAATTCTCAAGAGCTACTGTAATTTGCCTGGAGGAGAAGGGGAAGCTGAAGAAATGTGTCTCCCCCGTGGCTTGGCTCTCTGATGAGAAAAGGTACAAGGTGTAATTATTAATAGTTTCTGACAGATGGCTCCTGAAGTACGGAGGTGACGGCAATGCTGAGTACAAATACCAGATCAGTTTCATGACCAGCAATTCTATTGTATCATAAGCCAGTGTTACAAAAAGTAGAACAACATGATAACTCTTGCCCAGTTCCCACGGGTGATAAACAGCACAACAGGGAGCATATACTGCAAGTAAGGTATTACATAACGCACCTTTAAGAACAAGCGCACCAACTTTGAGAGCAAATACATCAACATCGTGACCAGTGACTATTGAACTAATATAATGTATGTTTATAACAAATTTGTTCTAACACATTCCAGTCAGATTTGTCGTTATCTCAACCCGTTGTGCCCCACGTTGGGCACCAAAAAGGACTGTCGTGGTTTAACCCCAGCCAGCAACTAAGCACCACGCAGCCGCTCGCTCATTCCCCCACCCAGTGGGATGGGGGAGAGAATCGGAAAAGAAATAAAACTCGTGAGTTGAGATAAAGACAGTTTAATAGGGCAGAAAGGAAGAAAAATAATGATAATGATAATAATAATAATAATATGACAATAATAACACTAAAAGAATTAGACTATACAAAACAAGTGGTGCACAATGCAATTGCTCACCACTTGCCGACCGATGCCCAGTTAGTTCCCGAGCAGCGATCCGCCCCTCCCGGCCAACTCCCCCAGTTTATATACTGGGCATGATGTCATATGGTATGGAATAGCCCTTTGGCCAGTTTGGGTCAGCTGTCCTGGCTGTGTCCCCTCCCAGCTTCTTGTGCCCCTCCAGCCTTCTTGCTGGCTGGCCATGAGAAGCTGAAAAATCCTTGACTTAGTATAAACACTACTTAGCAACAACTAAAACCATCAGTGTGTTATCAACATTATTCTCCTACTAAATCCAAAACACAGCACTCTACCAGCTACTAGGAAGAAAATTAACTCTATCCCAGCCGAAACCAGGACAGTGTAAAAGATGTTATTCCCCAAATCCTGACTGCTGAGTTTGTGTTGGCTGGCAGCCAAGCACCCACACAGCCGCTCGCTCACACAGCCCCTCCAGCAGCACAGGGGGAGAAAGTAGGAAGAAAGAGAGAAAGAAAACTCATGGGTTGAGATAAAGACAGGGAGATCACTTATCAATTACTGTCACTGGCAAAACAGACTCGACTTGGGGAAAATTAATATAATTTATTACCTGTTAATATAAATATTTAATTACTGATTCAGGTATTGGAAAACAAAAAAAGAAACAAACATTTACCCACTTAGGGAAAGCACCTCCCCCCCTTTTTGCAATCTCAGCTTCACTCCACCTGACTCTTCTCCTCCCCCCATGTTATCCCACATGTTATCCCCAGTCCCTTCAGTGAGGCACTGAGCAGCCCTGGGGGTTGGGAGCAGCCCTGGGGGTTGGGACGTAGCAGTTTTTCTGTGGCTCCTGCCTTCTCACTCTGCTCTTCTGCTCCAGCGTGGGCCCTTCACAGGCTGCAGTCCCTTTGGGGTTTGCCAGCTCTGCCATGGAGCACCTCCTCCTCCTCCTCCTCCTCCACTGACCTTGGTGTTGCCCCTGCTGTTTCCCTCTGACTCCCTCCTCCTCTCTCCCTCTGGTGTTTTCTGCCCTTTCTTCAATACATTTTCACAGAGGTGTCACCAGCACAAATATACTGTTAAGAAAAAAAATAAAGATAGAATAAAGCATGGTTAGCTCCTAAAGCTGTAACTTTAGCAACAAGTCCCAGTCAACATTCTGGAGGCATATGCGGGATTATATGATGTGTAGGAAGTGGCTATATTACCTCGGTAAGCTCCTGTGTTGTGATCACTATCAGACAGAAATGTCTTGTCTACATGAGCTAATAGAGGAAAGGGCTAATGGAGGAAAAGGATAAGCAGAGGCTTCTGGCAGCAGTTTGGGGACAGAGGGCTGACTGCCCCGAGACCTTGGTGACATGCATTCCAGTATGGCTGTAAGACAGACAACTCCTCAGATCTTGGGCAGATTTCTTAAAACAGTTCCATGTCACATTTTTTACTTTTGTAGACTGCAGGTAGTAGTTTCTTCTCTCATGCAATTAATGAGAGACTAATCCTATTAAAACTGCCTTGGACAGAACAGAAAGTGCATGGGGATATGGGATAAGTAGGTTATAACTTTATTAAGTATCAGGGAACTATCCAATAGTAATTTTTCCTGCACACATAATCCCACCTCTCCTTATACTCCTGTGGGTCTGACGTGCCAGGCCATCGGATCCACACAGTCCAGTAAACCCGGCTGTCCCTCTCCTCCGCCTGGCTGGAGGCAGGGCCCCTCTAGTCCCGGTCATAGGATTCTCCACTCACTCTTTGTAAAAATGGATTAGAATTCCTTCTCATAGGATCAGGAGTAAGATCAGCCCTTCCACTCTGGCACACCACTCACACTGCTCACTGGAGCCTGAAGCAGCAATTTTCCTGGAAGAATCCTCATGTGTGATTGTTTTTCCTTGCAATTCACGTACCCGTGCATCTAGGACCGAGGTAGGTTTTCCATCCCACTTCCTCATGTCCTCTTCCTCATGTCCTCTCCGTGCTCACGCAGGTAGGACCACAGGGTACCCCATGGTGTGTACCTTCTATCTATCTCCTCTCTCTTGAGCAGAGGGACGCTTATTCCTAATAGCTGAGATATTGGTCCGTGCAGGTGGGAGGCAGAACTTATCCTCAGATCACTGGAACTCTTGGGACCATTTCTCGGCTAGTATGTCTGGCAGTTTCTCCACAGTCGCGACGAGGGAGGAAGAGAGACTTTCTTCGTTTTGCCGGAGTCGGGGAGCCAATTCATCTACTGTTGGTCCCTCTTCATCTTTCCAGTCCATTACTGCCAATGACTTGGCATACGATGATGGTGCACTCTGTGTAAACTTCTGCCACGTGGGTTGTGTGCATTGGACTTCATCTGGATCTCTGGGTAGCTGCGCATTGTCCGGGTCATAATAAACCATCTCCCACACGGCTAATTCCCTCAGGTACTGGATACCTTTCTCCATGGTGGTCCACTTGCCTGGGTGACATATAACATCTTCCTTGAAGGGATACCTTTCCTTCACACCTGACAGAAGTTGCCTCCAGAGGCTGAGGGCTTGTGTCTTTTTTCCAATCGCCTTGTCAATGCCCCCTTCCCTAGAAAGGGATCCCAGCTGCTTGGCTTCCCTATCCTCTAATTCCAAGCTACTGGCCCCATTATCCCAGCATCGGAGCAGCCAGGTGATGATGTGCTTGCCTGGACGATGGCTGAAATCTTTTCGCATATCTCGCAGCTCACTCGGGGATAGGGATTGAGTGATTATCTCCGATTCTGCCTCTTCCTCCTGTTCTCGTGATGGCCCTGCTTCACCTTCATCCTTCGCTAAGCGAGCTGTCTTTTTTGAGTATTTCTTCTTCTGCACAGGGGCAACTGATATCGGCATGGGTTGGTTCTCTGGTTCAGCTGCGGTGCCTGTCATGGGGGTCGGAGTGGCTGCAGTGCCTGTTGCTGGGGCTGGAGGGGCTGCAGTGTCTGTTGCTGGGGTTGAAGTGTCTGCAGTGCCTGTAATTTTGTTGTCAGATCCAGAGACCTTCTCTTCCCCTTGAGGGTACTGAACAGTGTTGAACAGGGCTCGGTAGGCATGGGCCAGGCCCCAGCACATTGCAGTGATTTGTGTCTCCCTGGAATTGTCGGGGTGACAGCATACTTTTTCCAAATGTTCTACTAGGTTTTCAGGATTCTGCACTTGTTCAAGGGTGAAGTTCCAAAACACTGGAGTTCCCCACTGTCCTAGGCATTTGCCCATGCTACCCCACACACCCTGCCACTCATAACTCTCCAGCCTTGGGGCAGATCTCTGGGTGATCCTCTTAAATATTTGTTTAACCCTGAACAAGACCTGAACCACATTCAGGAACATGCGAGTTCCTAGCAATAGGACCATGTTAATTTCAACATTCCAAGGATATTCAAAATTTTCAAAATTCTCAAACACTACTGTAATTAGCCTGGAGGAGGAGGGGAAGGTGAAGGAAGGTGTCTCCCCCATAGATTGGCTCTCCGAGGAGAAAAGGTAAAGGGTGTAATTATTACTAGTTTCTGCTAGATAGCTCCTGAAGTACGGAGATAACGGCAATGCTGAGTACAAATACCAGATTAGTCCCACGACCGATAATTTTATCATACCATAAACCAGTGTTACATAGTAAAGCAAAGCGAAAACCTTAATCCACTTCCCCTTATGGGTGATCAGCAGCAGCACAGGCACTATATACGGCAAGTGAGGTGATACATAACACAACTCTAAGAACGAGCACCACAACTCTAAGAGCCAATAACCCAACATTGTGACCAGCGACTACTAAACTAATACAATGAATGCTTATAACAAATTTGTTTTAACACGCACTGGTCAGATCTGTTGTTATCTCAACCCTTTATGCCCCATGTTGGGCACCAAAAGGACTGTCGTGGTTTAACCCCAGTCAGCAGCTAAGCACCACACAGCCGCTCCCTCACTCCTCCCCTCCGCTCCCAGTGGGATGGGGAGGAGAATCGGGGAAAAAAGGTAAAACTTGTGGATTGAGATAAGAATGGTTTAATGACTGTTACAACCCGGACCGGACAGACCAGAGGGTCGTAGAGGTTCTGGGATCCCCCCGGACTAAATTAAGGTGAAACGACACCAAACGATCACTTTGAATGCTTTATTCGAACAATCCAAACTGTGGAAGGCATAAGGGTGGGCAGCGTGGGTTGCAGCAAAACGTTCACAAGAAGAGAGAAAAGAGAGAAAAAAAAGAAAGAGGGGGAAAAGAAAAGAGATAGTCACCACCCTTGGATCCCGCGGTGTCGGCGACGAGCGTGGTAATCCTCCGGTGACGGGCGCGCATGCCACGTGGCTCTTTGCAGTTGTGTCTTTTATAGTCTAAATCTCCGTCCACAGTCACGCCTCTTGAAGACTTATATGGGTTCATTCTAGACAGTTCTCTACATATATGGTAGTGTTCCAGAGGGTTCTTCACCTACTGAGCATGTGCGGCTTATTGGGGTGGTGGTCTCAGGGACTTTCCAAGGAGCTACAAGCCCCCGCCTCAGATAAGCTTTGTGTGACCTCTGGCCATATATGGTGGGTTCCCAGGCTGGGTCTGCCAGAACACGGGACTGCATACCCTCCAGCACACCCCCTGTGTCCATGCCAGCCAACTTCTTGCTAATGGCCCTCCCTCTTTGTTATGCAGACCATACCTTGGTTGCTACAATGTTTGAGACATTTACAGACATTAACTCTTTCAGTCCCTCACAATGACTAAAGTAAAATATAATACTAACAATAATAATAATGAAATATAATAATAATAAAGAAAAGGAATATAACAAAAAAAAAAAAAGAAGAGGGGAAAAAAAAGGAGGAAAAAAAAAAGTGATGCACAATGCAATTGCTCACCACCCACTGACTGATGCCAGAGCCGCCATCCGCCCCTCCCGGCCAACTCCCCCCTGTTTATATACTGGGCATGATGTTCCATGGTATGGAATACCCCTTCGGCTAGTTCAGGTCAGCTGCCCCAGCTATGCTCCCTCCCAGCTTCTTGCCCACCTGCTTGCTGGCAGAGCATGGGAAACTGAAAAGTCCTTGGCTTAAGAGAAGCGCTACTTAGCAACAACTAAAACATCAGAGTGTTATCAACATTATTCTCACACTAAATCCAAAACACAGCACTGTACCAGCTACTAAGAAGAAAATTAACTCTGTCCCAGCCGAAACCAGGACACCATTTTAGTCTAATATTTAGAGAATCTTCTCCTTTTCTATTTGCAGTGTATCACATAAACATATATTATGCTAGGATATGGGCTTAAAGGGTCAGCAGTGTTTTAAAAACAGTTGTCAGTCTCAAGTAAAACACCTCCTCTAAAGTCCTGTTTCCCTCCCTTTCTCCCTTCCCCCTCTTTTTTTTGCTAAAATAGTTTCAACATCAGTACCACAAGCATACTATGGTTTCTTTTCCTCTGCCTTTAAAATGTTGCTATACAAGAATATAGTAATTTAAAAGTGCTAGGTTTTAGAAATAAAAACTGAATTATCTTTCCAACTCACATTTCCATTTTTAACTAACCTTACATCTAGGAGAAATAAACACACAGAAAATAATGAAGAGGTAGCTTTAAAGAGCTGTAAAAGGATTTACACTATATTAATAAAACTTCAGTGATTGTTGAGAAAGCAAAAATACAGTAACTAGAGCTTTATAGCTCTAGAACTGTAATTGGAGCCACAGTGAACAGTTCAGGAGACCTTTGCACCCTTAATAAGCCTTGGAACCAAGCTTTAGAAGTCATGAACAAAATAGCACTCTCATGAACAATTAACATAAAAAACCCCATACTGTTTACCTAGCGAGCTATCAGAAAATTTCACAAGCCAATTTGGATCTCAGAATGAGCAGAGCTTCTGAAACAACGCAATTATCTTCAGAAGGCCTAATGAGAGAGCTCTTCCAAATCTCATTCAAACAATTGGTATGTGAACTGAAAAAAGCATACAAGCAGCATAAATTAACTGCTGAGAGAACAAGTAAGGTTTTTTTTTTCTTTCCTTGTTGGTTGAGAGGGAAACAGGAAGGAAAACAAGGAGGAGAGGTGGTGAGATCCTAAAATACTTAAAAATTTAAGTACTGGGTCATCTGTGAATAACCTGTATTTGCTGAGTAAGCAGAGGAAATTCTAAAAACAAGCTGCTGGAAACTTACCTTCCCATCAAGAATATAAGTCAGTTAGGTCATAAAATGTAAAGTGATTGTGACAATAATAGTTCCTGAATTATATAGTGAATACTCAGAAGATATTTGGGTTACTTCAGGTGGAGTTTAACATGACAGAAAAGACTATTGATCACACAGTGACTATCCATCCTTTTATCTATATAGCAAATCATGCTCCAAGCCAATTTGCAAAGCAGTAATCTCAGAAATAATGTCAGAATATGCAAGTAGTTTGATGGCATGACAGGTAAAATTTCTTCATTATCATAAATCATAGAATCATAGAATATCTCAAGTTGGAAGGGATCCATAAGGATCATGGAGTCCAACTCCCTGCTCCTCGCAGGACTACCTAACACTAAATCATATGACTAAGAGCATCGTCCAGACACTCCTTGAACTCTGACAGGCTTGGTGCTGTGACCACTTCCCTGGGGAGCCTGTTCCAGTGACTGACCACCCTCTCAGTGAAGAACCTTTTCCTAATGTCCAATCTGAACTTCCCCTGACGCAGCTTCATTCCATTTCCTCGTGTCCTATCGCTGGTCACCAGAGAGAGGAGATCAGCACCTCCCCCTCTGCTGCCCCCCTTGAGGAAGTTGTAGACTGCAATGAGGTCACCCCTCAGCCTTCTCTTCTCCAAGCTGAACAAACCAAGTGACCTCAGCCGCTCCTCATAAGCCTTGCCCTCGAGGCCTTTCACCATCTTGGTCGCCCTCCTCTGGACACAGTCTAATAGTTTGATGGCCTTCTTATATTGAGGCACCCAGAACTGCACACAGTACTCGAGGTGGGGCCACACCAGTGCAGTGTAGAGGGGGGCAATCACCTCCTTTGACCGGCTAGCTATGCTGTATTTGATGCACCCCAGGACACGGTTGGCCCTTTTGGCTGCCAGGGCACACTGTTGAATCATGTTCAACTTGCCATCGACCCAAACCCCCAGATCTCTTTCGGCAGGGCTGCTCTCCAGTCTCTCGTCCCCCAATTTGTATGTATAAGCAGGATTACCCCATCCCAGGTGCAGAATCTGGCACTTGCTCTTGTTAAATTTCATACGGTTGGTGATTGCCCAGCTCTCTAGTCTATCCAGATCTTTCTATGAGGCCTCTCTACCCTCGAGGGAGTCCACAGCTCCTCCTAGTTTAGTATCATTGGCAAACTTAATGTACATTCGATTCCTGCGTCCAGATCATTTATAAAAACACTAAAGAGCACTGGCCCTAAAATTGAGCCCTGGGGCACCCCACTGGTGACTGGCTGCCAGCCTGATGTAACCCCATTTACTATAACCCTAGCTGTGTGCTGGACATTTTATCCAGAAGGATACTGTGAGAGACAATATCAAAAGCTTTGCTAAAATCCAAAACACCCACATCTACTGGCTTCCCTTGGTCAACTAGATGGGTGACCTTGTCACAAAAGGAAATTAAGCAGGACTTTCCCCTCATGAACCTGTGCTGGCCATGACCAATGACTGCATTGTCTCTCAAGTGTTTTTCAGTAACTCCCAGAATAACCTTCTCCATAATTTTACCAGGCACTGAAGTGAGACTGACAGGCCTGTAATTACCAGGGGCTTCCTTCTTACCCTTCTTGAAAATTGGGACAACATTTGCCAACTTCCAGTCGACTGGGACCTCTCCAGACTCCCAAGACCATTGAAAAATAATGGAGAGAGGTCCCGCAATAACATCGGCGAGCTCTTTCAGTACCTTGAGATTAATCCCATCGGGCCCCATAGATTTATGTGCATTCAGCTGGAGCAGCAAGTCTCAAACAAGTTCAGAGTCTGCTGGGAGTTTATCATTGCTCCAGTCACGGTCTTCCAACACAGGGCTCCATGGGTCCCAGGGCCCATCATCGGTGTTGAAGACAGAGGCGAAGAAGGCATTAAACATCTATGCTTTGTCTACATCCCTATTTGTGAGGTGACCAACCTCGTGAAGCAGCGGACCAATGTTGTCTCTGATCCGCCTTTTGCTGTTAACATATTTAAAAAAAGCCCTTTTTGTTGTCCTTCACAGTGCTGGCCAGCTTGAACTCTAATCGAGCTTTGGCCGCATGAATTTTCTCCCTACAGTGGCGAGCAGCATCTCTGTAGTCCTCCCGTGTCGCCTGTCCTTGCTTCCAAGGAAACTCAGTGCAATGGATTTGCTTCAGTGTTGGCTAACCAGCATATTTAAAAATTAAGAAAAGTTTGATGGAAAAATAAGAAGTAACTGTATTTATTATAATTGCAAATATCCAGTTCTCCTGCATGGCTTTGTCTCCTCCCTGTCAAATCAGTAAGTACATAGAATTAATACAATTTTATTGTCATGTTACCCAGAAAGTGAATTCTCCAAGAGCAGAGTCAGGTAAGTCATTACACAGCATAAAATCCATTTTGCCAATCTATTGTGGTAGTATTTACAAAGGCAGTTGGTAATGTTTTCTCATAGGTGTGTGTTCTGAAACATGTTATTTTAATTATGCTGATTCACTTGCTTAAGATAAAGGAATTGGAAGAAAGATTATATATATATATATATAGCTCAATTCAAGAACAAAACAGGTAGGAAAAAGGATCTGTGTGACTGCCAGAGTGTAAATCACACAATTTCCTATAAAAACAGAAACAGAACAGAAGGGAAAAAGCTTTATACTGGAAAAGAAACATTGTGCTGCCATTGGTCAGCTGGTAAGACATGTTTTTACTGGTGGAAAACAAAAAGGAAAAGGGAAAATTATTGTAGTCTGTTATGTGGATTTTTTACCCCATCTTTACATAGAAGACAAATAGAGAGATGTTTACTGCATTTGTGGGAAAACAAAGTTATGTCACCTTTTGAATCCTTCTTTGCAAATCTTTATTCTGGCAGGTTTTTAAACCACTCACTGCATTAGAAATATATTAGCAGAAAAGAAGCAAAGCAAGATGCTTTAAAGATAAAGTAGATATCTCTCGAAGCCAAAATTGTTCTGCCAGAATGAGTTTAACATCAAGAACAACAAATATGCAGTTAACCACTTTACTGCTCTATTGACAAAAGATGTATGTCTCCTAGGAGTAGCTACACCCATAATGCTCTTATGATATTAAAAATATGTTCACACAGTTGAAACTTTTTAAAAAACAATATAAAGATTGTTTGTATTTTTTATTAAATGGCACATATTCAAAAAGACCATACCGGCTGTTTTAATTACTTGCTATCCATTATATTGGCAACATTATATTGACTTGTGTTGAACTATAATGCCCTTTGTTATATAAAAATAGTTTACATACGTGATATTTGCTAGATTGTGTCTTAACATGTCAAAGTTACTATCAATCAATCAGTGATGAATCAGAACTGTGCTACATTACAACGAATAAAGCAAGCTGTAAATTATGGCTTGAAAAAATATTGATGTAATGAAATTTCAAATGCCCTTGAGAAGGATACAGTCACCGGTCACAACTATAATTCTGTAAAAAAAATTTTTAATCTGTAACAAACTGTAACTACCTCTCTGCAAAGACTCTCTCTCTCTCCCTCCTCCCTGTCTCCCCTTCTCCACTCTTTTGTATTTTAGAATATATAGTATACACTCCCTTGATATGCATCTGTATTACTTCAAGACCAAAATAACAAGCAAAAAAAAAGGGGGACATAATGGCCAGCATAAGCTTTAAAATTCCTTCTATCTCAACTTGACAGGTGTATAGCTTTATTTTAAATAGGAGTATAGCTAGATTTTAGATGTCTTATCAGTGTAATAGCACTTGGCTACATATGCCACGAGCATGGCAATGAAACCACAGCCAAGACAAGGGGGGACTTCCCAAGTAGAAATCACCACATGTAGAGGAAAGCAGAGGAAGACCTACTTGATGAAGTGACATGGCAGCTTGATTTCCAGATGGGGAGGCAGAGTGCTGGGAATTCACTGGAGAGATTTGCCTCCAGCAAAACTCATATATATTCCAAAGGCTTCTTAAAAATGGTTTCCTTCCTGAATGGTGAACTTTTTCTCTTTAGCAGTTCTATAAGAGAGAGACCAGGCTTAATCTGCGTGTCATCTTAATCGTTCAATCACACTGCCATTTAGCTGAGACAGCTGCCTTCTCCCTTCTGGCACTTGCACTTCTGATATGTTTGTAGGCAATGGTCATATTCTCTCCTCGGCCTTAGCTTTCCTAGATTAAACAAGCAAACACTCATCATCTCTTCTTGCAAAATAGATTGTCCATTCTCTGATCAGCCTGTCTCAAAGTCAGGGTTGGAAATGAACCCTTTTGCTATGAGAATGTCTTACCACTGGCGAAATCAGAACTGGAACTGGATGTAGAGATGTGGATCATCTGCTAAAGAGCCGGGACACTGAGCTGAAGGGCCAGTGAATCAGTGAGATTTGCTTATTCTCCACACCTTTTTCCTTTGAGTGACTGAAAGAATTAGAGCCTGGCTGATTGATAGATTCCTACCAGAGGATTGTATAGGGCGCTAAAAGGAGCTAATAATATAAAATAGGCAAAAGTGACTAAAAAAGTCTGGTAAAGACATTAGATACAAGGATATCATGTCTGGCTCAGAAAGTCCTGAGGCTGGAATGATATACCCAGAAAATATTCTCACATTTCTGCCACAGATGCTGACTATGAAGATTTTGACAGCTGAAGATGGCTACAAAGACGGATCTACTTTGGGTCCAAACTTGTATGGCAATTCCTATGTTATGGTAGCCTTCCAAAAGTGGGTAGTATGCTTTGCACAGGCTAATACTTAAGAATTGAAACTCTTACACTGCAAAAATAGCTTGAAAGGAGACAAACAGGATGGTCAGTTGCAGAAATGTTGTTCTGCCACAGTCAGTTTTCTTATTCATGACAGCAGGAGAGGTGGGATTATGTGTGCAGGAAAAATTACTATTGGATAGTTCCCTGATACTTAATAAAGTTATAACCTACTTATCCCATATCCCCATGCACTTTCTGTTCTGTCCAAGGCAGTTTTAATAGGATTAGTCTCTCATTAATTGCATGAGAGAAGAAACTACTACCTGCAGTCTACAAAAGTAAAAAATGTGACATGGAACTGTTTTAAGAAATCTGCCCAAGATCTGAGGAGTTGTCTGTCTTACAGCCATACTGGAATGCATGTCACCAAGGTCTCGGGGCAGTCAGCCCTCTGTCCCCAAACTGCTGCCAGAAGCCTCTGCTTATCCTTTTCCTCCATTAGCCCTTTCCTCTATTAGCTCATGTAGACAAGACATTTCTGTCTGATAGTGATCACAACACAGGAGCTTACCGAGGTAATATAGCCACTTCCTACACATCATATAATCCCGCATATGCCTCCAGAATGTTGACTGGGACTTGTTGCTAAAGTTACAGCTTTAGGAGCTAACCATGCTTTATTCTATCTTTATTTTTTTCTTAACAGTATATTTGTGCTGGTGACACCTCTGTGAAAATGTATTGAAGAAAGGGCAGAAAACACCAGAGGGAGAGAGGAGGAGGGAGTCAGAGGGAAACAGCAGGGGCAACACCAAGGTCAGTGGAGGAGGAGGAGGAGGAGGAGGTGCTCCATGGCAGAGCTGGCAAACCCCAAAGGGACTGCAGCCTGTGAAGGGCCCACGCTGGAGCAGAAGAGCAGAGTGAGAAGGCAGGAGCCACAGAAAAACTGCTACGTCCCAACCCCCAGGGCTGCTCCCAACCCCCAGGGCTGCTCAGTGCCTCACTGAAGGGACTGGGGATAACATGTGGGATAACATGGGGGGGAGGAGAAGAGTCAGGAGGAGTGAAGCTGAGATTGCAAAAAGGGGGGGAGGTGCTTTCCCTAAGTGGGTAAATGTTTGTTTCTTTTTTTGTTTTCCAATACCTGAATCAGTAATTAAATATTTATATTAACAGGTAATAAATTATATTAATTTTCCCCAAGTCGAGTCTGTTTTGCCAGTGACAGTAATTGATAAGTGATCTCCCTGTCTTTATCTCAACCCATGAGTTTTCTTTCTCTCTTTCTTCCTACTTTCTCCCCCTGTGCTGCTGGAGGGGCTGTGTGAGCGAGCGGCTGTGTGGGTGCTTGGCTGCCAGCCAACACAAACTCAGCAGTCAGGATTTGGGGAATAACATCTTTTACACTGTCCTGGTTTCGGCTGGGATAGAGTTAATTTTCTTCCTAGTAGCTGGTAGAGTGCAGTGTTTTGGATTTAGTAGGAGAATAATGTTGATAACACACTGATGGTTTTAGTTGTTGCTAAGTAGTGTTTATACTAAGTCAAGGATTTTTCAGCTTCTCATGGCCAGCCAGCAAGAAGGCTGGAGGGGCACAAGAAGCTGGGAGGGGACACAGCCAGGACAGCTGACCCAAACTGGCCAAAGGGCTATTCCATACCATATGACATCATGCCCAGTATATAAACTGGGGGGAGTTGGCCGGGAGGGGCGGATCGCTGCTCGGGAACTAACTGGGCATCGGTCGGCAAGTGGTGAGCAATTGCATTGTGCACCACTTGTTTTGTATAGTCTAATTCTTTTAGTGTTATTATTGTCATATTATTATTATTATTATCATTATCATTATTTTTCTTCCTTTCTGCCCTATTAAACTGTCTTTATCTCAACTCACGAGTTTTATTTCTTTTCCTGATTCTCTCCCCCATCCCACTGGGTGGGGGGAATGAGCGAGCGGCTGCGTGGTGCTTAGTTGCTGGCTGGGGTTAAACCACGACAGTCCTTTTTGGTGCCCAACGTGGGGCACAACGGGTTGAGATAACGACAAATCTGACTGGAATGTGTTAGAACAAATTTGTTATAAACATACATTATATTAGTTCAATAGTCACTGGTCACGATGTTGATGTATTTGCTCTCAAAGTTGGTGCGCTTGTTCTTAAAGGTGCGTTATGTAATACCTTACTTGCAGTATATGCTCCCTGTTGTGCTGTTTATCACCCGTGGGAACTGGGCAAGAGTTATCATGTTGTTCTACTTTTTGTAACACTGGCTTATGATACAATAGAATTGCTGGTCATGAAACTGATCTGGTATTTGTACTCAGCATTGCCGTCACCTCCGTACTTCAGGAGCCATCTGTCAGAAACTATTAATAATTACACCTTGTACCTTTTCTCATCAGAGAGCCAAGCCACGGGGGAGACACATTTCTTCACCTTCCCCTTCTCCTCCAGGCAAATTACAGTAGCTCTTGAGAATTTTGAATATCCTTGGGATGTTCAAACCAGCATGTTCCTATTGCTATGTCTCCTGAATGTGTTCCAGGTCTTGCTTAAGGTTAAACAACTGTTTAAGAATACCACCCAGAGATCTGCCCCGAGGCTGGATAGTCATGGGTGGCATGGCATGTGGGAGAATATGGGCAGGTATCTAGAGAACTTCTCACCTCCAATGGTTTGGAACTTCACTCCCGAACAACTACAGGACCCTGATGAAGTGATAGACTATCTGAAAGGAAAATGCTGTGGCGATTCCAAAGAGGCACAACTTATCGCACTGTGCTGGGCCCTGGCCAGTATCTACCAAACACTGCTCGATACTGTGCAGCACCCTCAGGGGGAAGGGAGGGAAAACAGACCGACAGATACTGCGGCTACTCCGACCCCTGCGACAGGCACTGTGGATACTCCAACCCCAGCGACAGACACTGCGGCTACTCTAAACCCGGCGACAGGCACTGCGGTTACTCCAACACCCGCGACAGGCACTGCAGCTGAACCAGAGAACCAACCTGTGCCAGTATCAGTCGCCCCTATACAGAAGAAGAAATATACAAAAAAATCAGCTCGCTTAGCGAAGGATGAAGATGAACCAGGGTCATCACGAGAACAGGAGGAAGAGGCAGAACCAGAGGTAATCACCCGATCCCTATCCCTGAGTGAGCTGCGGGATATGCGAAAAGACTTCAGCCGTCGTCCAGGTGAGCACATTATCACCTGGCTGCTCCGATGCTGGGACAATGGGGCTAGTAGCCTGGAATTAGAGGGTAGGGAAGCCAAGCAGCTGGGATCACTTGCTAGGGAAGGGGGCATTGATAAGGCAATTGGAAAAGGGACACAAGCCCTCAGCCTCTGGAGGCGACTCCTGTTGAGCGTGAAGGAAAGGTATCCCTTCAAGGAAGATGTTATATGTCACCCAGGCAAGTGGACCACCATGGAAAGAGGTATCCAGTACCTGAGGGAACTAGCTGTCCTAGAGATGATTTATTATGACCCGGACAATGCACAATTACCCAGAGATCCAGATGAAGTCCACTGCACACGACCCATGTGGCGGAAGTTTGTACGGAGCGCACCATCGTCGTATGCCAACCCATTGGTAGTACTAACTTGGAAAGACGAAGAGGTACCAACAGTGGATGAAATGGCTCGCCAAGTCCGGCAATACGAGGAAAATCTGTCTTCATCCCTACGGGCCTGCATCTCGGCTGTGGAAAAACTGTCCGAAAAGTCCGAAAAACTGATCAAACTGATCGAAAAGTCCTACTCCCCACCTGTACGGACCAGTATCTCAGCTATTAGGAGTGAGCATTCCTCTGATCAAGAGAGAGAATATAGAAGGTACACACCACGGGGTACCCTGTGGTTTTACCTGCGTGACCATGGAGAGGACATGAGGAAGTGGGATGGAAAACCTACCTCGGTCCTAGATGCACGGGTATGTGAATTGAAAGGAAAAACAACCAAAAAAGGGGATTCTTCCAGGAAAGATGCCACTCCGGTTTCCAGCAAGCAATTCCCCAGACAGAGTAGAAGGGCTTCTGACCCTCTTGAAGGGATCTCTAAGTCATTTTTACAAGAAGCGAGTAACAAATACTCTGACCAGGATTAGAGGGGCCCTGCCTCCAGCCAGGCGGAGGAAAGGGACAACCGGGTTTACTGGACTGTGTGGATTCGATGGCCTGGCACATCACACCCACAGGAGTATAAAGCCCTAGTAGACACCGGTGCACAGTGTACTCTAATGCCATCAAGTTATAAAGGGGCAGAACCCATCTGTATTTCTGGAGTGACAGGGGGATCCCAACAGCTAACTGTGTTGGAGGCTGAAATAAGCCTAACTGGGAATGAGTGGCAAAAACACCCCATTGTGACTGGCCCAGAGGCCCCATGCATCCTTGGCATAGATTATCTCAGGAGAGGGTATTTCAAGGACCCAAAGGGGTATTGGTGGGCCTTTGGTATAGCTGCCTTGGAGACAGAGGGAATTGAACAGTTGTCCACCTTACCTGGTCTCTCTGAGGACCCTTCGGTTGTGGGGTTGCTGAGGGTCGAAGAGCAACAGGTGCCGATCGCTACCACAAGGGTGCACCAGCAGCAATATCACACCAACCGAGACTCCCTGATTCCCATCCATAAGCTGATTTGTCGACTGGAGAGCCAAGGACTGATCAGCAGGACTCGCTCACCCTTTAACAGCCCCATTTGGCCAGTGCGAAAGTCTAACGGAGAATGAAGACTAACAGTGGACTATCGTGGCCTGAATAAAGTTAGACCACCGCTGAGTGCTGCTGTGCCAGACATGATAGAACTTCAATATGAACTGGAGTCAAAGGCAGCCAAGTGGTATGCCACAAGTGATATCGCTAATGCATTTTTCTCAATCCCTTTGGCAGCAGAGTGCCGGCCACAGTTTGCTTTCACTTGGAGGGGCGTCCAGTACACCTGGAATCGACTGCCCCAGGGGTGGAAACACAGCCCCACCATTTGCCATGGACTAATCCAGAATGCACTGGAAAATGGTGAAGCTCCAGAACACCTGCAGTACATTGATGACATCATCGTATGGGGCAACACAGCAGAAGAAGTTTTTGAGAAAGGGGAGAAAATAATCCAAATCCTTCTGAAAGCCGGTTTTGCCATAAAACATCCGCTGGGAGCCAGGTGGGAGGATGTGAGGGAGCGGCTGCGTGGTGCTTAGCTGCTGACCGGGGTTAAACCATGACAAATGGGAACTTACTTAGACAGAAATATTATAGCAAGATTTACCAAACAATGTCTGAACAAAGTACAGTGACTACTATAATGTCATAGCAGAAGTGGAATAGTTTTATTTAGAGGGGCATATTTTCCATATGGACTTGAACTGAAGCTTACTGAAGTCAATGGAAAAATGCACTTGAATTCTGAAGTTTTAAATATGGGCCTGCACAAGGTGCTTTTAGCAACTTAAAACATTCTGGATTAAATAGCTTGGTTTCTTTATTTTAGCTGTGAGCCACAACTTGTCCTAACTTTCTGTATTTGCTAATTGTCTAATTACCAAAGCAGAGTGAAAAGTGGGGTTTTGAGACATTTTTAGACGTTATTTCTATGCTCAGAGAGGAAAAATAACATCTAATTGTTTAGAGCTTGCAAAGGCAATTTTGAGTAAGAATAAAATGTCCATGGAGTGAAAATAATGGTCCTTATTCTGCATGAAACAGATTGATTTATTAGAAGAATTTGTTCATGTAAAAAGACAAGCTAAGGGTTAATTCTGACTTCTGTGAACCTAAATTTCCCTGCAGTTGTGATGAAGATGACCATTATTCAAAGAGCAGCATTTACAGGAAAGTCTAGTTAGGTATGGCAATTTTGTGTCTTGGAAATGCCTTTGCTAACCCTGATGGGTTTAATCCTGGAATGAATGATGCTGGTTGTGCTGATCATTTTGAAGAAAACAGAATTTCACCCAATACCCCCTCAGTGACAGAGAGGACTGCTAATAGAAACAAGACTAACGAGAGAACTATCCATTGCAAAAACTGTTAATGCAACTTAACGAAAACATAAGAAGAAGTTGTTACGATTTTCTTCCTCCAAAACAGTATGTCACATATTCATCCAGTAAAAATGTTACAATACTCAGCAAAATTTCTTTTGTGAGCTTTTAAGTGACTCCCGTGTTTTTTCTCCAGAACTTTGTCCTAGAATATACCATAAACACATTGGTTTTCTGCTGAGAAAAAAAAAAATTCCAAGCACATGACAAATGTGTTTTGGGGCCAAGAAATAATGTCAGCAAGTAAGAGAGAGCATCAGAGAGAGAGCTGGAACAAACAAATAAATGCTGGCCTGTGTTTGCTGTATGTTCCATGAAACAAGGGTTTCTGATGAAATTACTGACAATTAATAATAATTAGTGCTTCAGAAGTTCATTGCACAGAAGACAAAAGAAAAATTCTATTAATTTTCCCACAACATTTCTAACTTTGTGATATTGCACATATACAGATGCATAGATTTAAATACACCATGTATGTTTTCTTTTAGGTCAATAAAGAATTCTTTAGTGTACATGCATGCAGAAATAGAAAAGCCAGCATGATTCTTGTGGCCAAATTTATACTGCTGTTAAAACTTCAGCTTTTACAACTGTGGTGGGTTGACCCTGGCTGGATGCCAGGTGCCCGTCAAAGCCGCTCTATCACTCCCCCTCCTCAAATGGACAGGGGAGAGAAAATAAAACGAAAGGCTCATGGGTCAAGATAAGGACAGGGAGATCACTCAGCAATTACCATCATAGGCAAAACAGACTCGACTCAGGGAAATTAGTTTAATTTATTACCAATCAAATCAGAGTAGGATAATGAGAAATAAAACCAAATCTTAAAACACCTTCCCCTCACCCCTCCCTTCTTCCCAGGCTCAAGTTCACTCCTGATTTTCTCTACCTCCTCCCACCCCGAGCGGCACAGGGGGACGGGGAATGGGGGTTGCAGTCAGTTCATCACATATTGTCTCTGCTGCTCCTTCCTCCTCAGGGGGAGGACTCCTCACACTCTTCCCCTGCTCCAGCATGGGGTCCCTCCCACGGGAGACAGTCCTCCACGAACTTCTCCAACATGAGTCCTTCCCATGGGCTACAGTTCTTCACGAACTGCTCCAGCATGGGTCCCTCCCACGGGGTGCAGTCCTTCAGGAACAGACTGCTCCAGCATGGGTCCCCCGCGGGGTCACAAGTCCTGCCAGCAAACCTGCTCCAGCATGGGCTCCTCTCTCCATGGGGCCACAGGTCCTGCCAGGAGCCTGCTCCAGCACAGGCTTCCCATGGGGTCACAGCCTCCTTCGGGCATCCACCTGCTCCAGCGTGGGGTCCTCCATGGGCTGCAGGTGGATATCTGCTCCACCGTGGACCTCCATGGGCTGCAGGGGGACAGCCTGCCTCACCATGGTCTTCACCAGGGGCTGCAGGGGAATCTCTGCTCTGGCGCCTGGAGCACCTCCTCTCCCTCCTTCTTCACTGACCTTAGTGTCTGCAGAGTTGTTTCTCTCACATATTCTCACTCCTCTCTCCGGCTGCAGTTGCTGTTGTGCAGTAACTTTTTCCCCTTCTTAAATATGTTATCACAGAGGTGCTCTCATTCTGTAACATGCCCCATCTTGTGTAGGCACTGCGATCCACACAGTACCTTCAAATCATGTAACAGAAAGCTTCCAGAAGTCCAAACCAGACAGACATATCCACTGATTGGGTTGTGGGTAGGGGGAAGTCTGTTTGCCTGAAACAAAGAGCCAGGTTCGGAATGACTGCCTTGGAATTCATGTTAAAACAGTCCTCAGTGAGTAAGAAAAACCTGGAAAGATTTGGTTTTACTCAAGTCAGCATTAAATCAGGGGAAATAAGCGAGTAAAAGATGCTTCCCAGAAATAAAGCAAGTGTCAAAAAGAAAAATAGTTGCACACACAAAAAAATCTCAGGCTTCATAACTGGCTTCCTCCTTGATTTCTCATTCCATTCAGTAGTACTTCTGGTGATGCTTTTGGGCTTTAATTCAACATATTCCAGAGTTTATTTGCTCTGATGAATGACTACACATTTCATAGGGTGCATTATGTCTTTTATAAAAGAGATAAATAAAAATATAAACTGGAAGTCAGCCTGAAATCTCAGAGGTGAATTTCACCTCTGAGTAGGAGGGCTTCCTCAGGGTTTAACACCCTGTAGAAGCTTTATATTGTGACCATGGGATCATCTCTGTGAGTGCTCTTCATTTTGTAGCAGTGGGGCCCCATGCTTGCCCCAAAGAGCTGAAGGATGCACATTTGTATAGATTCAGGGCATAAGGGAAGCAGAGAAGGGGCAAATATTTCTCCCGCTGGCTTGTTCAATAGTGGGAAAATGGTGGGGGAAAAAGAGACATTAGCCCTGCACCTCTCCTAGTATTGTTGCTATTCTTTTCCCCTGTGGAACTCAACTGTCTCACTGCTTTATACATCTAAATTACTCAAGGTTTTTGTGGGAGAACTGGATTTTACTGTAATTCATCGACAGTCTCCTGAGGTGTCTGACAGCAAAAAATATTTTAAGATAATGCTATACAGGTTATGTACCTGGATAATTATGGATTTAAAAGTTATGATTTGAGAGGGAAGGCAGCTATTGAAACTTTTAAATGGTCTAAATATTTTGCATTTCAGGAGTTAAAGTGGAAAAGTTACAAAAATATTTGTAAAATTGATTTTTACAATGGAAGCACCAGTGGGACTTAAGTACTCTTTTAATTTTGGGGTGGAATCAGACAAATAATAAAAATGTGATTTTCCCCTTTTTGCACAATAATTCCCTACCATTACTTACAATCAAGAGCTAACTGAAAGGTCTTTCCTTTTTCCTGAAAAACTTAACAGCTCTTCAATGTAATTTGTTTTTTAAATATAGTATTTTGCTAATTCCATAATTGTATATGGTATACAATTATTGTTCAAACGCAAGCAAATACAATATACAATGTTCAATTTTGTTTACAAAAGTTATTGTGATATTTTCAGATGTACTTTTCTGGGTCACTTCAAACTTACTAGAAACTTTCTCGCTTCTGTTGTGCTTTGTCAAAATCAGAAGTATTCCATTTCAATATCTTATCAGACATGTTCACTTCCAATTTTTCATTACACTTACTTACCCTAATATGAAAGCATGCTTTTTCCCTTCCCTCTCCTAGCTATCTAGTTACCACACCTCTGTCATCATCATGGAGACCTTAACAAACATGACCTAGAAAAACTTAACAGAATTTTCCTCCTTGTGAAGTAATCTTCCCATTTGTATAGCCAGCTGTGATACTCTGTCAGATACACAAACCAATTCTAATAGCCAACTGACAGCTCAAGATGTTCCCTTTTACCACCACATTTTTACAAGCTAAAAACAGAGTTGAGCTTTTAGTACGAAGAATAAAAATGTATCCCACTTGATAAGTCACTAAGGAGTCCCTGTTAGTGTTTCAGGGATAAACACTCTGGACAATATTAAGAAAGAATTCTATTTTTCTACAGATCATCTGACCCATTCCAATACAGTTAGAATTTTAGTTGTTTGGAATTTTAATTAGAAAATAATATTTTCATAAGAGTAGAAATTAATTCCATGGAATAAAATGCTGCTGCTTCTCTCCAGTGAAAGACTGAGTTCAATTGTTCTGTAAAAGTTTCTTCAGAGCTTCTATGTTTTGTATTGAAATATTCATGCTTCTCTAGAGCGTATTCTAGAATGGACTTTAAGAATAGGCTCTTATGTTCCCAGACTACGCTGATGGGAGCAGCGTGCGTAAGCTCCACAAATACTTTATTTCTACAGCAAAGACTTTTTATCAATGGAGAAACGGTATCTTGCTTACAGGGAATTGGAATGTTGCCACTGAATTTAGTGGAAACAGGATTTTAATCCTGATACATTTTATGGGAACTACAAGGTAATGAATGTCATTTTCTCCCAAAGAAGCTGACAAGAACTGAGAGAACATAATACCTCAAAGAATCAGAACTGGACAGAAAATGCAATATGTGTGCAAAACAGAAAATGTAGTGGTATAAGGATTCAGTCCTGAAAATCTTGTCTACATCATTCTTACTGTTTCTTTAGTACTACTCACGGTGGTAAACACTGCACTCAGAAATAAGTGTTAGCTGGATTAGGGAACAAAATAACCTTATATTGTTCATTTTTTCCTGCAAGAATGGATTTTAAAATTTTTTAATATATACTGGATAACTTTTATATGCACTGCTGAAGCAATGTATGTTTTCTTGCTACTGGATGATTTGTAAAGCTTTCTTATTTGTACTGTGTGCAACATCCTCTTTGCTTTTTTGGGGTGGTGAATACTGAAAGCTGAAGGGAGATGGAAGCAGGCATATTTTATATTACTTTCAAAATCTAACATGCAATAATTTTTGTAGGGCCCAATTTTTAGCTGTACCAAGCAAGTCACACTAACTTCTACTGATCAGCAAACTTTAAAGCAGGCTTCATTAATAAAACTTCTCTGTACTTATCCAAGAACATATCCAAATTTATAATAGCTTCTCTGTCCCTCTAGATTTTATGATAATGGACAAAGTAGTAAGCATGAGGCATATCTTGCCCAAACAATCAATAATCTACTGTATACATATAGACTGAGGGAAAGAGGTACATGGAAGCATCATGCATAAAATATGATACTGGGGATAGAAAAAAAAGGCCCCTTTTGGTTTCGATAGTGAAACAAGTCACACCTTTTAAAATACCCATTTGTCTACTATTTCTTATTAATGCACTGTTTGCTTCAGTGCTACTTTCTTCTTGATTGTATGAATGATATGGAAAGGCTGATATTTTGTAGTAGATTTCCACTGCAGCTGTCCTTGTAGATATTCAAGCCTGAGTTGCTACTGGAGAAAAAAAGAAAGAGCTTGTTTAGGATGACAAGGATACAGAAAATAAATCCAAGAAAGCAACAGATTTGAAATAAAAATGTAACACCTGCCAGACAGCTTACAGTATAAACAAGGATTAACACCAGCAGTTGTGCAGCAAATACTGGTCTTAGCACACATGTTTAAATATCACAACCTGAGTACAAAAAAAAATTACTTCACACACTTGGTATTTCAAATTGCTTTTGGATTCAATAGCTCCTAGAATGATAATGATACTCAATACAGGGGCAGTGAACAGATTCAGTCCAGAAAGCAAATAGGCTAGAAAAGGAGTTTTCCTACCTTCTCCTCAGTTTTAGAGTAGAATATGGTTCTAGACAAGGATAAATATGGGGCTACTACAACCTAAGCAGTTATTTAGAATAATCTGTTTAATCATTTGCCTCCAGGCAAGTTGGTTTCACAGGTTTTCCTGAGGCAATTACTGTCATTCTCAGGGGGATTTATTCTTCCCTAGAATGAACAAATAAACATTTTAAAATCAGCTCCCTATTCATTTTAAAATCAACTCAAGCTCAGTAGCTTGTGATCAAGAATCAGATATGACTTTAGGAGTGGATGGTCTCATTGCTGCCTTAGAGCTCAGGCTGCAGGCATATGGCAACAGATGATCACTATTAGGGGTGTTAATATAAGGTTAATTGTCTGGGTCAGGCTTCTGCTGGCAGGCACTGGCTACATACAGCTGTGTATACTATCATCAACTGAACAGGAGCCAACTGAAACAATCTGTATTCTCTGCTCTGACTACCTGTTCTCCCCAGCACAGAAGGAAAACAAGCCAATGAATGATTATTGAATTTGAAAGCACTAAAGCAAAAACATTTTGGTATTTGTATCCTCAACTGGCAAGTCAGAGACATTTTTTTTGCCTTTTGACAACCTAGTTTTTAACCCATGATAAGGGATCTCAAGGCATCATTCCCATAACTTCTGCCTCTTTCTGGACTGAGAGCAATAAATAGTACCCTTAGGGTTATCTTTTCCCCCTTCTCCCAGTGGTGAGCAAGCAGGATGGAAAAGCATCATCTGAACAGATGGATCTGCTGATGACCAAATGGTCCCTCTGTACTGAGGAGTGATTATAAAGCTTTAACCCTCCCTTACATAGAGAAAACTGGCAATGAAAGTGGATTTAAAGGGCAGTACTCAAGTAGTGAGTGAAGGAATGGAATAGAATTCAGGTACTTCTGTTGTCTAACCTGTTTAGCCCTATTAAAGGCCATGGAGATAAAGGCTATTGTTCACCTGATGGCAACATTTAAGGAAAGAACTCAGATTTGTACAGTTCACATTATTATCCACAGTTTTCAGGTGTGTTGATAGAGTTGCTGGCTATTCCAAATGCATTCACTGCAACTTGCTTTTCTTCCTATATTTCTGGAACACTCACGTAAGGGCATAATTGAGCAAACAAGCAGAACAGCCACCTTAAATATTACCCCAGATCCCCAGTATGACAGGTCCAAAAAGGTCTCAATTCTGAATATGGTTTCCTGAAAGGAAGCATGGAGAGAGAGAAGACTGCACTGCACTACCCTGGAGAAAACTGATTTAGGATCATCAGTGAACGCAAGTAAGATAGAGTAGAACCACAGAAATGACAGTAATGTTTTTCCAAAATGGTGGAAAAATCAGGAATGTCCTTCACTACATAGGTGAAACATATTCAGTCCTAAGGGTAAGTAGAATATTTTAGCCCAGCTCAATGAGGATGCAAGTCAAAAAGTAGTCATGTTAGAACAAGAGAAAATAAATAATGATAATAATTAACAATGCTACCTTTTCCTGAAAAAAGTCTTGGGGTTAAATTAATTCTGCTGTTAACTTATCAAAGTCAATGGAGTTTTATCAAAATGTAGTCTGGTTTGTTAGAACCATGCAGGCGGAGTGAATCCTACCATCCTGTTAAGAATAAGGATGTTTTGAAGGCTACTTACATAGTTTCTCTGTTCAAAGTCTATCTTTGTAATATGCTGAGGGTTCTTTGGTGGAGGGACAGGTTATATGCTATTGCTTTAAGATTTTAGAATTTCAGCTAGATAGAATTATATTTATTTACTCAGTATTGTATGGTCTCAACTACACTTCAGTTGTAGGCTGAGTTTTATGTATATCTAGTCAGTCCATTCCAGCAAAGAGATTAAGTTTAAGGGAAAAATAACTGTGACACTTTATTTTTCTTTATTTCCAAATATTTTTGACCCAAACATTAGCCTCTTTATGTCTGGCTCTTTATAAAATCTTTGATCTCTCCATGGCGTAGACAGAGTACTGACTTTTTTGGTCCATGCAAACCTGAATAGTGTTGCTAAACATTTTAGTCATGCTTACATAAAATCTCCCAGAAAGCCTAACATGAGCCCCTTGAGTTCAGGTGATGCCTCTTCTCCCTGATCTCTTCTGCCAAACAAAGGAGAAGGGGGAGGGATCCCTTAAAGGAGTAATAACCACTTTCTTTGAGCCTAACAGGAAAACATACCTGGTGCTTTAGACTGTGAAATATGCACTGGCAACCCTAAACATAAAGTGTGGTGGAGAATTTTGTAAAAGGATCCTGCACGTGCACATATATACATTGCTTGCAACAATGGGAATTGAACATCATTCAGTGAGGACACATTTGTTAGAATCTGGATGTAAACACACTAATGGGAATAAAACAAACAGGGAAAGAAGGAGAGGAGAAGGATGGTAACAGCAAGACAAATGTCCGATTGCACATCTCAGGCAATAACTTACTTGTTAGGTAAAAGATACAAGTGATTTCAGTAATCCCTTGAAGGCACCATTATCAACTGACAATTTGCTACAGGTACCACAGTAGTCCAAAGAGTTAAACAGCTCCAAAACTAACAAAATCAGTCAAATTCCCCCAAGGAGCATAATATTGTTCTTCTGTGTAAACAGTCCTCTTATTAGGTTATGAGCCAGGTGACTCATTAAGTCAATCATCATCAACTGGGTTTGACCAGCAAGTACAAAGGAGAAGGCAATCTACCATTATGTAGGCATTGAGTCTAGACTGAGTTGCTATCTTCAACACCCTGTAGCTCAAAACATAACTACTTAGATTGCTCAGATAATAACTGTGGCCAGCCAGCCATTTGCAGTGGCTATAGCTGCTGGCTTCAGAAGGCAGATAAATATATTAAATTTTTATTAGAGCATTCCATCATAAAGTGCACTCAGTTGCAATACCCTGTCTTTTCTCTTGACGCCTCTAAAGAGATATATGAATGCTAGCCTGCACCGTGGCATGGATGATATTGTTATTTCATTATTTGTGGCTGGACCATAATGGTATGTAATTTATATCAGCTACTGAAAAAAGAACAATACAAATAAAGATAATCAGTAAATGCATAAGAATCACACTGCTTGTAGAACTGCTGTTGAGGGTAATTGTATACTTCATTGCTCTTTAACACCCTGGGATGTTTAATATTGTGTCCCCTGCAGGGTGACCCTGCTTTATTTATTTCAACTGGACAAAAGCACAAGGCTACATCCACCCATGGATGGAACCTATGACATTCACATCTGAAGTACTTCAGGGTAGATTTGTCTTAGGTTATCAGAAGTGGATGTGTGTTGCTCATCCAAGTGACTACAAAAGAGTTAATAACTGCTTTTTTTTTTTAAGGCAAACTGTTTTTCTTTAAGCAAGCAGAAGTGAACAGCTATTTTGCATAAAATTGCAGAGATTTATACTTTCAAAAATCAGTTTTGTTTCTGATACCAGTGCACAGAAAGCCTCCCCCAACATCTTCTTTGTTCACTCAGATACTTTTTTGTTAAATAAAATACATATATAATCTCATTTAATCCCCCAAAACCCAAGCTCAGATCAGAATATTTATTTGGCTTCACCCTCATGAAGATAACTCTTTCAAAGTGAAAGTTGTATATGAAAACATCATTCACACAGGATTTCCCCTTGCTTGAAGAAACATTTCTACTGCAAAATGTAGCATGAGCTGTTTTTCTTCATGCCATGTTTTTTTGTATGATTGTTGATCTTCCACAAGGAAATAATATGAACAGGTAGACTGTTTTTTGTAAATTCCTTCCCAGCTGAGAGGAGCTAATAGGAAAGATGAAACAGCAAAATCACAATTCATTCTGTTTGAAGGAATTATTTTCACATAGTAAAACTCTGTACTCCTTATTAAGCTATTATTCACATTATCTTATTTTTCTGAAAGAAATAAACCCGGAAGAGGAGGAATTAATCTAGCTTGAAATAATAGATATGAAGAATCAAATTATTGGGTGGCTCTATAATTTACAAAGTTTGGCACCATGACATTATAGTGATGGGTACTTTAGATATGTAGGTAGACAGCTAGATAGATACAGGATTAGAAAGAAGCAGTTCAAACCATTCTTGCTGGATGTATTACTTCTGGCAAAACCAATGCTCCTGATGTTGAGTCCTTAGAAGCAGACAGCATGTGGGCACAGCTTGACCTTCCAGATCAGGCAGATTAAGAACATAATATTTTCTACACAGTTAATGCTGAGATGATGTTAATTACTTAGCAGACCCTAAATCCCACAACTGATTTTTTGTCATTTTGACAGAACAAGGGAATGATATGTCCAGTATGGAAAAGCTGGCAGGGAGCTAGCTGGCAAGTTTTCAAGATAGTGTGCAATTAGGAAAAAAAAAAAAAACCACAAAAAAACCAGAACGTCACTTGGGCTTGTTTTCCAACCAGACCACTTTTGAAGTGTCAACCAGCAGAGAAACTGAGTTTTAATAAAATAAAGTCTGTATTGCTCATTTCTAAATGCTGATGATGACTTGAAATACCCTGCAGTGCTCTTAATGAATTCAGTGAAAGCTTTGTCTTTGGTATCAAGTAAAGCAAGGAGAGTTGGATCAAGATTTGCAGACCTGGAGGTCAAAAGTAAGGCTCCTCAGTGGACTGGCATTCAAAAATACTGAGTATCTCTTAGCTGCACATGTGTTTCTATGGATGTGCATTATTTTTTAAAAAACAGAGTGCTAATATTGGATCTTGGAAGAAAATAGAGCTTGGAAATAGTTAACATTAACGATGGAATAACCATCTACCATTGTATAAAAATGGTCTATAAGAAGTGCAGTGCAGCTAGTTAAATGATGCTGATTGATAGAATCTGAACTGGAGCCTTCCCTTGCATTTCTTCCTGCAGTCTTCCAGACCTAATGCTGCCTTAATATACATTTCTGAATCTAATTGTTCCTGAACATGCAGCACTCAGATTTAAAGACTGATAATAAAATACAGTTGTCCCTGCACCCTGTAGTAAAATATTACCTTATCACTGGGGTAAAAACATGCTGCTTTGATTAAATTATAGTCAAACACCAAACTGTCTAAAAAATGGAAATCCCAAGTAAAACAATGGCAAATGTGAAAAATGTGAGAAAAAATGTTATGTAGATTACAAAAATAAAATAATGTAAGACGATTAAAATCAGTTGGCTTGTCTGTGGTCAGAGTACATGTGGAAGCTCCAACTGATATGCCTGATACAGGTAGATATTTCAAGATTTCCTGAATCATATTCTCACATTAAAATGTACTTGGCCCATAGTTTGTCATAAACAGCATGTCTGATCATGCCCAGTCCAGCAGCTCTTCAGATAGGTTGATGGATATAAGGAAAAACTGCAGGATGAGACTTTTAGCTGTTTTGGAAGTAGTTTTAGTCTGTCATTCTGTGCTGAGAATCTGTCTAGCCTTTGAGTGTTTCTGGAATTAAAGCAAACATGAAAAAAATACACTCCAGTAATGTTAGGGTGGATATATTCAGGGAATAACTAGGCTTCTGTCCTGGTTTCGGCTGGGACAGAGTTAATTTTCTTCTTAGTAGCTGCTACAGTGCTGTGTTTTGGATTTAGAGTGAGAATGATGTTGATAACACTCCGATGTTTTAGTTGTTGCTAAGTAGCGCTTCTCTTAAGCCAAGGACTTTCCAGTTTCCCGTGCTCTGCCAGTAAGCAGGTGTGCAAGAAGCTGGGAGGCAGCAAAGCCGGGGCAGCTGACCTGAACTAGCCAAAGGGGTATTCCATACCATGGAACGTCATGCCCAGTATATAAACAGGGGGGAGTTGGCCGGGAGGGGCGGATCGCGGCTTGGGAACTAACTGGGCATCGGTCAACGAGTGGTGAGCAATTGCATTGTGCACCACTTGCTTTGTATAGTTTAATTCTTTTAGTATTGCTATTGTCATATTATTATTATTATCATTATCATTGTTTTTCATTCCTTTCTGTCCTATTAAACTGTCTTTATCTCAACTCACGAGTTTTTTTTCCTGATTCTCTCCCCCATCCCAGGGGTGGGGGGGCAGTGAGCGAGCGGCTGCGTGGTGCTTAGCTGCTGGCTGGGGTTAAACCACGACAGCTTCCTCTCTGAGAGTACCACAGTACCACATGAGCATTACATGGAAAATACCATGAATGGAGGGCAATGTTATGCCAATTCATAATCCAAAACAAAATAGCAGCAACCCCTCTGCAGAACTACTTTACAGCAGAAGTTTATCGAGCCTTGGTAACAGAGGGTTAAGCTGCAGATCTTATAGTTTTATCACAAGCCTTGCAAATTTTAGTGAGAATTCTGTCCAGATTTCTGGGCTTACATTAATACAATAAATACAGTGTTTATTTCTTTGTAGCGGGTTGACCCTGGCTAGATGCCAGGTGCCCACCAAAGCCGCTCTATCACTCCCCCTCCTCAAATGGACAGGGGAGAAAAAATAAAATGAAAGGCTCGTGGGTCGAGATAAGGACAGGGAGATCACTCAGCAATTACCGTCACAGGCAAAACAGACTCCACTTGGGGAAAAATTAGTTTAATTTATTACTAGTCAAATTAGAGCAGGATAATGAGAAATAAAACCAAATCTTAAAACACCTTCCCCTCACCCCTCCCTTCTTCCCGGGCTTAACTTTACTCCTTATTTTCTCTACCTCCTCCCACCCCGAGCGGCACAGGGGGACGGGGAATGGGGGTTTGGGTCAGTTCATCACATGTTGTCTCTGCCGCTCCTTCCTCCTCAGGGGGAGGACTCCTCACACTCTTCCCCTGCTCCAGTGTGGGGTCCCTCCCACGGGAGACAGTCCTTCACGAACTTCTCCAATGTGAGTCCTTCCCACGGGCTACAGTTCTTCATGAACTGCTCCAGCATGGGTCCCATCCACGGGGTGCAGTCCTTCAGGAACAGACTGCTCCAGCATGGGTCCCCCGTGGGGTCACAAGTCCTGCCAGCAAACCTGCTCCAGCATGGGCTCCTCTCTCCACGGGGCCACGGGTCCGTAGGTCCTGCCAGGACCCTGCTCCAGCGCGGGCTTCCCATGGGGTCGCAGCATCCTTCGGGCATCCACCTGCTCCAGCGTGGGGTCCTCCACGGGCTGCAGGTGGATATCTGCTCCACCGTGGACCTCCGCTCCACCGTGGACCTCCATGGGCTGCAGGGGGACAGCCTGCCTCACCATGGTCTTCACCAGGGGCTGCAGGGGAATCTCTCTGCTCCGGCGCCTGGAGCACCTCCTCCCCCTCCTTCTTCCCTGACCTTGGTGTCTGCGGAGTTGTTTCTCTCACATCTTCTCACTCCGCTCTCTCTGGCTGCAACTGCAACTCCCCTGTAACTTCTTTTCCCTTTCTTAAATATGTTATCACAGAGGCACTACCACTGTTGCTGATTGGCTCGGCCTTGGCCAGCGGTGGGTCCATCTTGGAGCCAGCTGGCATTAACTTTATTGGACATAGGGGAAGCTTCTAGCAGCTTCTCACAGAAGCCACCCCTGTAGCCCCCCCCCGCTACCAAAGCCTTGCCACGCAAACCCAATACATTCTTTTAATAAGCATGGATTCCTAGACTTGTAGGGAGGTTATAGAGAGGCTTGAAAATGTAACCTGAGTGCACTCTACTGATTTAGAATACAAAAAAATTGAACAAAAGAAACCAAAAGATAATATTTTTGAACATTTCATGATTTTGAGAGCCTTACTCAGAGTTTTAGATTCTTGAGGATAGCAACATTAGCATAGTAATTTTTTGCAATGTACTACATGTCAAAATACTTCCAGTTAAGGAAAGTGATTTTAAAACACTTAAAAATAATTATTTTTATCATACCCATATAATTTAGGCATCATATGAAATAGGAACTCAAATAATATTATGTGGAAAAAGAATATTTCTTGAGCACCTAAGCAGTTCTTCCATTTTACCCATTAAAAAGGCATGCTGTAAAACAGAAAATGTAATACAAATGAAGAAATGAGCACCCTTAACAGGAAGCCAAGGTGCTGCTCATCAAAGGTTGATGATTGGAAGTGAGGAAAATTGTTTTCCCGCCCCAGAAAATATTCCTTAAAACTAGTAATATTTTTATATAGACATAAGCTTGAGACTTGAGGGTGGGGAAGACAGAAGTATCTGTGGGAACGAAACTGGAGAGAGGTTATCCCACAACATACAAGAGCAAGCAAGTAAGAGCAGATCTGAATCGAGCAAAAGGTCTTCAACCTGAGTTTCCCTCATTACAGTTAAATGCTCTGATCACTAGCTATGTGCATCTGTGGCAGAAAAGGTCAGGGATTCTCTAAATAATTGAACAGACATAGGGCCAGAAAATTAGAAGAGGTGATTCATTGGTCCAATGATTAGAACATTCAGCTTGAGTATAGATGACCTAGTCTGTATTATGACTCAGGCAGTCAACGAAGCTGCGGAACCTGGAGCTCCGAAACAAGCACAAAAGGCAGAGGATAGCAAAGACTTCTGGGGGCCTCAGGAGGTGAGCGACACCCACCACAGCAACTTGAAGAGGCCAAGGCTGAAGAGGCGGCAGCAGAATGACACAGGCTTAGTGCTCGGATGTGGGAGACCAAGGTTTAAATATCCATTTTGAGTCCAAAGTCACAGGGGAGAGTTACCCAGTTTCTTAGGAGGTGTCTTTTTCCCCTAAGTTACTTTAGGGTGATGTCCTCTGTATGAAATCTGTCATGACGAATGTCTGAATCTGTCCCACAAAAAGCTTTGATTTTAATGACTTCATATTTTCATCAAGAGATCCCTCTTTTCAGATATATATACAAGCAGCTCCATTTAGGTTAAAAGCAGAAGGTTCTAGAAGTTATAGGGAAGATGGCAAACTTGAATGCAGTATTTAATTGCTTTTTTCTCATTATTGAACTAATAATGGCGTAAATTCATAAATATATGTGAAAGTGATAAAAAAGCCCATTCATTGAATGCATGGAGGGTCCTGGTATGCAAGTTTGAGGCTAAACAACAAGCATCCTAGAAAGAAAGAAGGAAAAAATAATAATACCACTTAATCGAAAGAAGTGCTTATGCAAGCACATTCAGACTATAATGATAGTGCACTTTGAGGTCAGTCATGGAAATGTTCAGATTACATTACTGTCAAAGTTAATAGTACAACTGTGGATAGATCTAAACATAATACAACACAACAATCCAATAGACTTTTTAAAATTAATAAGGACATGGCCATAAGATGCTCATATCTTGTTACTCCAGATCTCTTAAAACTAAATTATAGCAAAATTTGATAAACTATGAAATGTTCATATAGCTAGCCCATTTTCCCAGTTAAAAGCCTCTTCCAAATCACTAACGCAAAAATTCTGAAGGGTGAATGGCATCTTGCAGTGGGTAAAAACAGGAAAAGAGCAATAAGGAGGCCTTTCTGCTAAAAGCAGCACCTTTTATTGGTTTCAGCAGGAAAAAAAAAGTAAATAAAACATATTTATACACAAATATAAATTGTAATATATGTAAGTACATATGTGTGTATATATACATATATGTGTTGAATTTTTTGGTGACAGAGACCAGAGCCAGACACTGTGAGGCTCAGAAGAGCAGTGGAGAGTTCAGAGCTCAGAGCAGCTGGATTCATCTGGTGAGGCCAGAGCAACCCAGCAGCAACAAGAACAAATGGTCATAGAAATCAGAACCCAGCCCTCAGCAATATTCAGCATAAGCAAACATCAGTGACTGTGGGGAAGACCGCTTCTTTCCTTGCCTGGACAGGTTCTTTATTAATATTAACTTGGAAGATAACATTAATCTGTTTATTTAGGCTTGGGAACCAGCGAGTGGAACAATGAATTGGATCAGAGAGCATGAATCTGTTTGTTTAAGCTTGCAAACATTGTACTGTTACTGGAGGTTATGTATGGTATTACTATTGATGAATCAGAGTGAAGGCTTACACATTCAAATAATATGATGCTAAGCACAGTGGCAATTCCTGTGCTACCTCCTGCTGCTCAAAAAAAAAGGTTTAGCATGGGCCTGTCTCAGGATCTTTAGCCAACTGCACGGTCCTGTCACTTCACAATAAGTTTTCTGCATCTAGTGCTGATGCTTCTCTCATTTTTTTCCATGCAAATAGAAAAGACACATAATTACAGTGTTAATTACAGTTTTGTAGATTAATGGCAAAATAACAAAGCAAGGAGTAATAGAGATAAAATCCGAATAAGAGAGTTGAAAGCAAGCCAGAATGATTTAGAAAGGGATGCTTAATTTCCCTACAGTCTAGAGGTTAGTACATTCCTCTTGGAAAGAGGAAGCCAAAATCAATTCTAAGAACAACTTTTATATTTCATTCAATGACTATTTGATGGAAAATACATAAGTGGCTGCTGGGGTATAGGCTAAGGCCAAGTTTTCCTTAGCCACTACAGTGGGATTGTGTTCACACTTAGGTTTGTTTTCATGGCTCAGTTCAATCTTTTGCTCATGTATTTGTTTCTTTCTTTGTCTAAAAGCAGAGAGGAACATTTTCAACAGAAGGGGCTGAGAATTCCTTTATTCTTTATCATTATAGCCTATAGTTATAGTGGTGATTTTTTTCTGGAGATGGAAGATGTAAGCTTGAATTTTCTGAGGCAGAGGAAGCAACTGAACACAG
Organism: Gymnogyps californianus; assembly: GCF_018139145.2. NCBI lineage: Eukaryota > Metazoa > Chordata > Aves > Accipitriformes > Cathartidae > Gymnogyps > Gymnogyps californianus. Next base: position 1,000,722 of record NW_026114235.1, on the reverse strand, counting down.
GTCTTCCCCAGTCAATGTGTTATCCACTGAATTATTGTACAAAGAGTAGGAAGGATTTCTTCTTGCAGTGCAACTTGAAAGGAATGTGATAGACAGCCTTGCATTTTGTACAGAACCAAGTGATGGAGAAGGTTGAAGCACAGACTGAGCCACTCTGAGCCCCCAAGGTTCCCAAGGAGAGCACAAAGCAGTTCATTAGTTCTGATGAAGCATAGCACAAAATAGAATCATAGAATCATAAAATCATAGAATAGTTTGGGTTGGAAGGGACCTTTAAAGGTCATCTAGTCCAATCCCCCTGAAATGAACAGGGACATCTTCAACTAGATCAGGTTGCTCAGAGCCCCATCCAATCTGACCTTGAATGTTTCCAGGGATGGGGCATCTACCACCTCTCTAGGCAACCTGTTCCAGTGTTTCACCACCCTCCTCATAAAAAAATTTCTTCCTTATATCTAGTCTAAATCTACCCTCTTTTAGTTTAAAACCATTACCCCTTGTCTTATCGTAACAGGCCCTATTAAAAACTCTATCCCCATCTTTCTTATAAGTATTGAAAGGCTGCAATAAGGTCTCCCCAGAGCCTTCTCTTCTCCAGGCTGAACAACCCCAACTCTCTCAGCCTGTCCTCATAGGAGAGATGTTCATCCCTCTGATCATTTTTGTGACCCTCCTCTGGAACCACTCCAACAGGTCCATGTCTTTCTTGTACTGGGGACTCCAGAGCTGGACGCAGTACTCCAGGTGGGGTCTCACCAGAGCAGAGTAGAGGGGCAGAATCACCTCCCTCGACCTGCTGGCCACACTTCTTTTGATGCAGCCCAGGATATGGTTGGCTGCGAGCGCACATTGCTGGCTCATGTCCAGCTGTTCATCCACCAGTACCCCCAAGTCCTTCTCCACAGGGCTGCTCTCAATCCCTTCATCCCCCAGCCTGTATTGATACTGGGGGTTGCCCTGACCCAGGTGCAGGACCTTGCACTTGGCCTTGTTGAACCTCATGAGGTTCACATGGGCCCACCTCTCTAGCCTGTCCAGGTCCCTCTGGATGGCATCCCATCCCTCTAGAGTATCAACTGCACCACTCAGCTTGGTGTCATCTGCAAACTTGCTGAGGGTGCACTCGATCCCACTGTCTATGTCATTGATGAAGATATTAAACAGTACTGGTCCCAATACAGACCCCTGAGGGACACCACTTGTCACTGATCTCCATCTGGACATTGAGCTGTTGACCACTACCCTCTGGATGCGACCATCCAACCAATTCCTCATCCACCGAACAGTCCACCCATCAAATCCATATCTCTCCAATTTAGAGAGAAGGATGTTGTGGGGGACCGTGTCAAAGGCCTTACAGGAGTCCAGATAGATGACATCCGTAGCTCTTCCCTTGTCCACTGATGTAGTCACTCCATCGTAGAAGGCCACTAGGTTGGTCAGGCAGGACTTGCCCTTGGTGAAGCCATGCTGGCTGTCTCGAATCACCTCCCTGTCCTCCATGTGCCTTAGCATAGCTTCTAGGAGGATCTGTTCCATGATCTTCCCAGGCACAGAGGTGAGGCTGACAGGTCGGTCCTCCTTTCTACCCTTTTTAAAAATGGGTGCAATGTTTCCCTTTTTCCAGTCACCGGGGACTTTACCTGACTGCCATGACTTTTCGAATATCATGGAGAGTGGCTTGGCAACTACATCAGCCAATTCCCTCAGGACTCTGGGATGCATCTCATCAGGTCCCATAGACTTATGTATGTTCAGGTTCCTCAGGGGGTCTCGAACCTGATCTTCTCTTACAGTAGGAGGGACTTTGCTCCCCCAGTCCCTGCCTTGAGGTCCATCCACTCGAGAGGTGTGGGAAGAGAGGTTGCCAGTGAAGACTGAGGCAAAAAAGTTGTTGAGTACCTCAGCCTTCTTCTGTGATGGGTTGACCCTGGCTGGATGCTAGGTGCCCACCAAAGCCACTCTATCACTCCCCCTCCTCAGCTGGACAGGGGGAGAAAATATAACAAAAGGCTCGTAGGTCGAGATAAGGGCAGTTTAATAAAGCAAAAGCAAAGGTCACACGCAAAAGCAAAGGAAAACAAAAGATTTTATTCTCTACTTCCCATCAGCAGGTGATGTCTGGCCACTTCCCGGGAAGTAGGGCTTCAGTACGCATAGTGGTTGCTCCGGAAAACAAACATAAATAACGAATGCCCCCCCTTCCTCCTCCTCCTCCTAGATTTTATGCTGAGCAGACATCATATGGTATGGAATATCCCTTTGGTCAGTTGGGGTCAGCTGTCCTGGCTCTGTCCCCTCCCAAGATCTTGCCCACCCCCAGCCTACTGGGTGAGGGGGGGGCAATGTTGGAGAGACAGCCTTGATGCTGTGGGAGCACTGCTCAGCAGTAGCCAAAACCCTGGTGTGTTATCCACACCTTTCTAGCTACCAATACAGAGCACAGCACTATGAGGGCTGCTGTGGGGAAAATTAACTCCATCTCAGCCACACCCAATACAATCTCCACCCCTTATTCCATACCATTTGCATCATGCTCAGGTCCCACATCATAATTTAATGCACACACATACATATACATATATCTTCTAACCATCCCATCGTATTTAATTCTCATTACTGAAATCCCTTCTTACCAACACTTATGATTTAAACTACATACTTAAACCACCTTTATACCCAACATACAGATTTACACATTTTCTCATTAACTACTATCCTCTGTCCTTTAACAGAGAGATATTACTCTCCCATTCCATGGGCTTCTTCCACTCCTCCAGATGTTCACAAACAGGCTATGACTTGGGCCCCATCTGTCAAGATGGATGTTCAGGACAGGAGAAGCAGTATGTTTGATTGTTGAGCACCAACACTGGCTTGGTTTGGGTCATCATTGCACTTGTCTTGTTCCTTGTGAAACTCACTCTTTGTCGGTTCAGGTCATTCCTGCTGCATTACTTCCTACAACGTACAACTCACATCACAGATTATTTTTCCCCCAAGGTTAAATCCCCTTGAGGCACACACCAGGTCTCCCCATCCTTCCGCATTACCCACCAAGTACACCCAGGTCCTTGAGCAAAGACAATCCCATGAATGGGTTTGCCTTTTCCCATGGGAGGAGCAATCCATACCGCCTTCCCCAGCCACTTCCCCATGTGCACTACGGGGACCTTATCTCCTCCCACAGTATGTAGGGGTTTTGTTTGGGCAGGACCAGGATGGTTAGCAGATCCTCTGGGGTTAACTAGCCAAGAGGCTTCTGCTAAATTTGTATCCCAGTGCTTCCATGCCCCATTGCCCAATGCTCTCAACATAGTCTTTAACAGTCCATTATATCTCTCACTCTTTCCAGAGGCTTGTGGGTGATAGGGGATGTGATACACCCACTCAATGCCGTGTTTCTTTGCCCAGGAGTTTATGAGGTTATTCCAGAAATGAGTCCCATTGTCTGATTCCATTCTTTCTGGGGGACCATGTCGCCAGAAAATTTGCCTTTCGAGGCCTAAGATGGTGTTTTGGGCAGTGGCATGGTTTACAGGGTATGTCTCTAGCCAGCCAGTAGTTGCTTCCACCATGGTGAGTATGTAGTGCTTGCCTTGGCGTGTTCGTGGCAGTGGTCCAATGTAGTCAATTTGCCAGGCCTCACCATATTGAAAACCCAGCCACCGCCCTCTGTTCCAGGGAGATTTTACTTGTGTGGCTCGCTTGATTGCAGCACATGTTTCACATTCGTGAGTGACCTGTGTGATGGCCTCCATGGTCAGGTCCACCCCTCGATCACGAGCCCATCTGTATGTTGCATCTCTCCCTAGATGTCCCGATGTTTCATGGGCCCATCGAGCTACAAATAGCTCACCCTTACGCTCCCAGTCCAGGTCCACCTGAGCTACTTCGATTTTGGCAGCCTTGTCTACCTGTTCATTGTTTTGATGTTCTTCAGTGGCACGGCTTTTGGGCATGTGAGCATCTACATGAGGTACCTTTAGAGCCATGTTTTCTACCCGGGCAGCAATGTCCTGCCACAATGCAGCAGCCCAGATGGGTTTACCCCTGCGCTGCCAATTGGTCTTCTTCCACTGCTGCAGCCACCCCCATAGGGCATTAGCCACCATCCAGGAGTCAGTAGAGAGATAGAGTAGTGGCCACTTTTCTCGTTCAGCAATCTCTAGGGCTAGTTGGATGGCTTTCACTTCTGCAAACTGACTTGACTCACCTTCTCCTTCAGTGGCCTCAACGACTTGTCGTGTGGGACTCCACACAGCAGCTTTCCACTTCTGATGGTTTCCTACCACACGACAGGATCCATCAGTAAACAAAGCATAACGCCTTTCATCTTCTGATAACTCATTATATGGTGGTGGTGCCTCTTGGGCACGAGCCACCTCCTCAGGCAATGCTCCAAAATCTCTGCCTTCTGGCCAGTCCATGATCTCTTCCAGGATTCCTGGGTGGCTGGGTTTCCCCAGTCGAGCTTGTTGCATGATCAGTCATACCCACTTACTCCATGTAGTGCTGGTTGCGTGGTGTGTAGAGGGGATGTTTCCTTTGAACATCCAGTGTAGCACGGGCAATCGTGGTGCCAAGAGGAGATATGCTTCTGTACCAACAACTTCTGAAGCAGCTCGAACCCCCTCATATGCTGCTAGTATCTCTTTTTTCAGTTGGGGTGTAGTGGGCTTCTGATCCTCGATACCCCCGGCTCCAAAACCCTAATGGTCGACCTCGGGTTTCTCCTGGTGTTTTCTGCCAGAGGCTCCCTCCAGGTGAGACCATGCTCCCCCGCTGCAGTGTAGAGTACATTTTGCACAGCTGGTCCTGTCCAGACAGGCCCAAGAGCTACTGCACGAGCTATTTCCTGTTTGACATGCTCAAAGGCTTGTTGTTGCTCAAGGCCCCACTCAAAATAGTTCTTCTTTCGGGTTACTGGATAGAGAGGGCTCACAAGCTGACTATAACCTGGAATATGCATTCTCCAGAACCCCCCACAAGGCCTAGGAAAGCTTGTGTTTCCTTCTTGTTAGCTGGTGGAGACATAGTTGCTATCTATCTTGTTGACCACATCCATGGGCATATGATGGTGTCCATCCTGCCATTTTATTCCCAAGAACTGGATCTCCTGTGCAGGTCCCTTGACCTTGCTTTTCTTTATGGAAAAACCAGCTTTCAGAAGAATCTGAATTACTCTCTTTTCCCTTCTCAAACACTTCTTCTGCCTTGTTGCCCCACACGATGATGTCATCGATGTATTGTAGATGTTCAGGGGCATCACCCTGTTCCAGTGCAGTTTGGATTAGTCCATGACAAATGGTAGGGCTGTGCTTCCACCCCTGGGGCAGTCGATTCCAGGTGTATTGGACACCCCTCCACGTGAAAGCAAACTGTGGCCTGCACTCTGCTGCCAAAGGAATTGAAAAAAATGCATTGGCAATGATGTCAATTGTAGCATACCACTTGGCTGCCTTTGACTGCAGTTCATACTGGAGCTCTAACATGTCTGGTACAGCAGCACTCAGTGGTGGTGTCACTTTGTTCAGGCCACGATAGTCTACTGTTAACCTCCACCCTCTGTCAGACTTTTGCACTGGCCATATGGGACTATTGAAAGGTGAGTGAGTCTTGCTGATGACTCCCTGGCTCTCCAGTTGATGAATCAGCTCATGGATGGGAGCCAGGGAGTCTCGGTTTGTGCGATATTGCCACCGGTGTACCGTCCTGGTAGCAATTGGCACCTGCTGTTCTTCAACTCGCAGCAATCCCACAACAGAAGGGATCTTCCGAGAGGCCAGGCAGGGTAGATAGCTGTTTGATCTTCTCTGTGTTCACAGTGGCTACACCAAAAGCCCATGGGTACCCTTTTGGGTCCTTGAAGTACCCTCTCCTGAGGTAGTCTATGCCAAGGATACAAGGGGCCTCTGGGCCAGTCACAATGGGGTGCTTTTCCCACTTGTCCCCTGTTAAGCTCACCTCAGCCTCCAATACAGACAATTCTTGGCATCCCCTGTCACTCCAGAGATCCAGATGGGTTCTGTGCCCCTATACCCTGATGGCACCAGCATACACTGTGCACCGGTGTCTACCAAAGCCTTATACTTCTGTGGGTCTGATGTGCCAGGCCATCGAATCCACACAGTCCAGTATACCCGGTCATCCCTTTCCTCCTCCTGGCCGAAGGCAGGGACCCTCTATTCCTGTTCCTGGTCAGAGTATTCGCTGTCTGACCCTTGCAGTGCCAGACCAGAAGTCCCCTCACCAGAATCAAGGGAGGCGATTTCAGTTCTTCTATGTCTGGGAGATCGCTGATTGCCTTCTTGTGTCTCTACAGCAACTATGCTGACAGCCTTCTTGGGTGACCCCTTCTTAACAGCTGTCTTTCCTCTCAGTTCACGTACACGGGCTTCCAGCTTAAAGGTGGGTTCGCCATCCCACTTCCTCATGTCCTCCCCCTGGTCACGCAGGAAGAACCAGAGTGCACCATGCGGCATGCGCCTGGGGCTCCCTTTCCCTCTGACCGGGGCAGGAGGGGACTGACTTCTTGGGGCACCCCTAACAGCCAAGGTGCTGTTCCGTAGGGATGAGGAGGGACAGAGATTTTCTTCAAAGTTTCAGAGTCAGGAAGACACTTTCTCCACAGTTGGTGTATCCATATCTGGGCAATACATCGCTGCCAAGCTGTTAGAATATGACGCTGGGGCACTTTGAATCACCTTCCTCCCCATGGCCTGTGTGCATAGGACATCCTCTGGATCTTTGGAGACCTCATCATCATCTAGATGACTGTAGATGACTTCCAGCACCGCTAATTCTCTCAGGTATTGGATGCCTTCATCTGCAGTAGTCCACTTTCCTGGGGAGCTGACAAGATCTTCCTTGAATGGATATCTTGCCCTCACACTTGAGAGGAGTTGTCTCCAGAGACTGCAAATTGCTGCCTCTTTTCCAATTCCTCTCTCAATTCCCCGGTTTCTAGCAAGAGATCCCAGCTGTTGGGCTTCCTTGCCTTCCAATTGCTGACTGTTGGCCCTGCTATCCCAGCATCGGAGCAGCCAGGCAGCAATCCGCTCACCTGGCTGGCGGCTGTAATCTTTCTGCATGTCTTGAAGCTCTGATGAGGTCAGGGACCAGGTAGTTTCTGCTTCCTGTCTGAGTTCTCTCATTCCTTCCTCCCATTTCTTTGTCGAAGGACCGGCTTCTTGATCAAACCTTTCCTCTTCTTCCTCCTCCCTTACTAATCGAGGGTATGGACCCGTTGTTCTCCTTGTCCACTGTTTCTTTTTCACTACTGGGGCAATTACTGTAGTTGTTGTTGTTGTTTGGGTGCCTATCTATCTCAACCGTGGTGTTCTCAGATGCAGTTTGGGTCCCTGCCTCAACCGTAATCCTCTGAGAATACTGAACTGTGGCTCGATAGGCACAGGCCAGGCCCCAGTACAGTGCTAGAAGCCGTTGGTTTTCATTGGGGTGGGCAAGGCACCCTTCTATCAGGTGGTGCGTCAGTTTGCCAGGGTTGCTTGCCTGTTCAGGTGTAAAGTCCCAGGCTATGGGAGGTGATAACTGCCCTAGGCACCTGCCCAAATCCTTCCACACACCCTGCCACCCAGGGACCGGCCGCCTCAGGGCACTTTTCAGTATTGCCTCACTCAATAGTTGTCTTCTCTTTCTTACACCAGGACGAGACCAGATTCCACAAAACCCATAATATGCCAACAGTATTAATTAATAGTATTAAACAGCTCACATAAGGGTGAACAAGGACCTCGGGAGCTTGCATAATAAAACCATCCACATCAATCCTGGGTAGGGAGAGGGAGATGTATTCCCTCATCCTCTCCACAAGATAGCTCCCGCAGCACAGCAAGGCCATCAATGCCAGGGCAAAGCACATACCCATTGTTTCTATTAACATGTTCCCAAGCTCAGCAAAATAAAGAGATAAGCAGTGCAGCCAGCAAACTCCGTGACCCGCACAGGAGCTTGCCACTTAATAACTACTATAGCTATAGCATGCTTAATACAAAACTGCTGTTGTTGAGCCCCACGTTGGGCGCCAAAAAGGACTGTGGTGGGTTGACCCTGGCTGGATGCCAGGTGCCCACCAAAGCCGCTCTATCACTCCCCCTCCTCAGCTGGACAGGGGGAGAAAATATAACAAAAGGCTCGTAGGTCGAGATAAGGGCAGTTTAATAAAGCAAAAGCAAAGGTCGCGCGCGAAAGCAAAGAAAAACAAAAGATTTTATTCTCTACTTCCCATCAGCAGGTGATGTCTGGCCACTTCCCGGGAAGTAGGGCTTCAGTACGCGTAGTGGTTGCTCTGGAAGACAAACGTAAATAAACGAATGCCCCCCTTCCTCCTCCTCCTCCTAGATTTTATGCTGAGCAGATGTCATATGGTATGGAATATCCCTTTGGTCAGTTGGGGTCAGCTGTCCTGGCTCTGTCCCCTCCCAAGATCTTGCCCACCCCCAGCCTACTGGGTGAGGGGGGGGCAATGTTGGAGAGGCAGCCTTGATGCTGTGGGAGCACTGCTCAGCAGTAGCCAAAACCCTGGTGTGTTATCCACACCTTTCTAGCTACCAATACAGAGCACAGCACTATGAGGGCTGCTATGGGGAAAATTAACTCCATCTCAGCTAGACCCAATACACTTAAGAATCTAAGTAACACTGCCTCTGCATCTTTATGTTCTGGCAAATAAATGTGTGTGTTACAAAGGTAGCTGTGTGTGCAATATTATACTGGGGCATCAGCTTTAATACTTAATCAGACATAAACCCAAACATTTTTACATACATTTTCAGCTGTGATCCAATAAGAACTGCAAATCTTACAGATGCTCATGCTTACTAGCAAGCAGTTATAAAGTGAACCCCCCCCCTAAATTTTTGATAGTATTTTCTTCCTTATGTGCTTTTGTATTGGGTTTGCGTGGCAAGGTTTTGGTAGCGGGGGGGCTACAGGGGTTGCTTCTGTGAGAAGCTGCCAGAAGCTTCCCCTATGTCCGATAGAGCCAATGCCAGCTGGCTCCAAGACGGACCCGCCGCTGGCCAAGGCCGAGCCAATCAGCGATGGTGGCAGCGCCTTTGTGATAACATATTTAAGAAGGGGAAAAAAACCCTCCGTAACAACCTGCAGCTGGAGAGAGGAGTGAGAAGATGTGAGAGAAACAACTCCGCAGACCCCAAGGTCAGGGAAGAAGGAGGGGGAGGAGGTGCTCCAGGCGCCGGAGCAGAGATTCCCCTGCAGCCCCTGGTGAAGACCATGGTGAGGCAGGCTGTCCCCCTGCAGCCCATGGAGGTTAACGGTGGAGCAGAAATCCACCTGCAGCCCATGGAGGACCCCATGCCAGAGCAGGTGGATGCACCCGAAGGAGGCTGTGACCCCGTGGGAAGCCTGTGCTGGAGCAGGCTCCTGGCAGGACCTGTGGACCCATGGAGAGAGGAGCCCACACTGAAGCAGGTTTGCTGGCAGGGCTTGTGACCCCGCGGGGGACCCATGCTGGAGCAGTCTGTTCCTGAAGGACTGCACCCTGTGGAAGGGACCCCACGGTGGAGCAGGGGAAGAGTGTGAGGAGTCCTCCCCTGAGGAGGAAGGAGCGGCAGAGACAAAGCGTTATGAACTGACCCAAACCCCCATTCCCCGTCCCCCTGTGCCACTCGGAGGGAGGAGGTAGAGAAAATCTGGAGTAAAGTTAAGCCTGGGAAGAAGGGAGGGGTGGGGGGAAGGTGTTTTAAGATTTGATTTTATTTCTCATTACCCTACTCTGATTTGATTGGCAATTAATTAAGTTAATTTCCCCAAGTGGAGTCTGTTTTGCCCGTGACGGTAATTGCTGAGTGATCTCTCTGTCCTTATCTCAACCCACAAGCCTTTCATTATATTTACTCTCCCCTGTCCAGCTGAGGAGGGGAGTGATAGAGTGGCTTTGGTGGGCACCTGGCATCCAGCCAGGGTCAACCCACCACAGCTTTACAGTATACATAAGTGGCTTTTGACTCTAAGGGTGTTTATTACGCAAGCGGACTCCTTATGGACTTAAGAGCTCTGTTTATAAAGTGGTTAAGCATTCACCTACTTTTAAGGACTCAAGTAAGTACACTATCATAAATGGCCTCACACATAGGTTTAAAGGTAGGTACATAAAGTGTGTGGCTTCCTGAACCTCTGTCACCTTTCATTCATTTACAATATTTCTCACATACCGTCATCATCACAAAGGACCAATTTTAGTTGTTTTGGGTGAAATCTTGCCTCTAGTCCTAAGAGCTCCTCTGGAAGAGGAAGGAAGGTCACTGGCAGAGTGGGAAAAGTGAGAGTCATCCCACAACTCTTTTGAAAAGAACTTTCCTAGTGAAAACAGATTGCACCAGTAGCGTATGTGTGAATCGGTAATATGTCCCCCAATTCCCTAGGGGATTTACTTCTGTGGCATGTGCATTCCTGTCTCCCAACTGTCCTCCTAAATGCAATTCTGGCTAGGGAGAGCAGTGTTTGGCCCTTTATTCTGAACACCCCTAGCACTGATTGATGAATAGCACTTGATTTTGAGAGCTGCTCTCCAACTTCTGTTCTCCATGACAAAGTCCCTTTTGACTATCATAGAATCATAGAATATCTCAAGTTGGAAGGGACCCATAAGGATCATGGAGTCCAACTCCCTGCTCCTCGCAGGACTACCTAACACTAAATCATATGACTAAGAGCGTCGTCCAGACGCTCCTTGAACTCTGGCAGGCTTGGTGCTGTGACCACTTCCCTGGGGAGCCTGTTCCAGTGACCAACCACCCTCTCAGTGAAGAACCTTTTCCTAATGTCCAATCTGAACTTCCCCTGACGCAGCTTCATTCCATTTCCTCGTGTCCTATCGCTGGTCACCAGAGAGAAGAGATCAGCACCTCCCCTCTGCTGCCCCCTTGAGGAAGTTGTAGACTGCAATGAGGTCACCCCTCAGCCTTCTCTTCTCCAAGCTGAACAAACCAAGTGACCTCAGCCGCTCCTCATAAGCCTTGCCCTCGAGGCCTTTCACCATCTTGGTCGCCCTCCTCTGGACACACTCTAATAGTTTGATGGCCTTCTTATATTGAGGCACCCAGAACTGCACACAGTACTCGAGGTGGGGCCACACCAGTGCAGTGTAGAGGGGGGCAATCACCTCCTTTGACCGGCTAGCTATGCTGTATTTGATGCACCCCAGGACACGGTTGGCCCTTTTGGCTGCCAGGGCACACTGTTGACTCATGTTCAACTTGCCATCGACCCAAACCCCCAGATCTCTTTCGGCAGGGCTGCTCTCCAGTCTCTCGTCCCCCAATTTGTATGTATAAGCAGGATTGCCCCGTCCCAGGTGCAGAATCTGGCACTTGCTCTTGTTAAATTTCATACGGTTGGTGATTGCCCAGCTCTCTAGTGTATCCAGATCTTTCTATGAGGCCTCTCTACCCTCGAGGGAGTCCACAGCTCCTCCTAATTTAGTATCATCAGCAAACTATGTACTTTCTTACCACAACAGAAGGCCAAGAGCACCAGTTACCGTGTAATCCTATATGTACAATGATTTCAACCAGGTATAACTTCACCAATTTCCTATGAGTTTCTTGGGTGAGTATCAACCTAAAGCAAAAGCAAACTATATGTGCCTTGAAAAGTGAATCCATGAGAAAAAAATTTGACAAGGACTTTCTGAAAGTCACCAGCTTGAACTTTTAGAAGACTTCATTTCTTTCCTTCTTTTGGAAGAAGTGCTTTGGTTTATACAGGTTGGCTGCATCTAAACTTGTTTTGCATCTGGAGTCTTCTATAAATTTAAGAGTTCAAAAAGAAACTCAGCCATATACTTCAGAAGGGCTGCTCTTTGGTTTAGGGAAATAACAGAGCAATGGTTTCACGGTCTTTATCGAAAGTCAAGCAGATGTTAGGCAAAGGTTCTTGCAACTTGCTTCTGTCTTATGAACGTTCAGCTTAATTTCCTATTATCTTTTCTTCCTGTGAGTTACTCCTTTTCAGTATAGTTCAATGGAAGAAAAATGAATGATTGAATGTACATGAACACAACTTAGATTAATGGGATTATCCAGAATAGTCAAGTATGACAGTCCAGAACTGTAGAAACATGCATTTTGGGGCCTAAACATACAAATCCTTACTCAGATGATCAATGACATTGATGCCAGTCAAGCTACAGGTATATGTAGTTTTATTCACATAAATCAGGATTTCTATTATAAAAGTTTCAGTACAGAGCTCTTGTCGAGGTTTAACCCCAGCTGGCAACTAAGCACCACATAGCTGCTCGCTCACTCCCCCCGGTGGGATGGGGGAGAGAATCGGAAGGGTAAAAGTGAGAAAACTTGTGGGTTGAGATAAAGACAGTTTAATAGGGAAAGCAAAAGCCATGCACACAAGCAAAGCAAAACAAGGAATTCATTCACTACTTCCCATGGGCAGGCAGGTGTTCAGCCATCTCCAGGAAAGCAGGGCTCCATCACGTGTAACGGTTACTTGGGAAGACAAAATGCCATCACTCCAAATGTCCCCCCCTTCCTTCTTCTTCCCCCAGCTTTATATGCTGAGCATGACGTCATATGGTATGGAATATCCCTTTGGTCAGTTGGGGTCAGCTGTCCCAGCTGTGTCCCCTCCCAACTTCTTGTGCGCCCCCAGCCTCCTCGCTGGTGGGGTGGTGTGAGAAGCAGAAAAGGCCTTGACTCTGTGTAAGCACTGCTCAGCAGTAACTAAAACATCCCTGTGTTATCAACACTGTTTCCAGCACAAATCCAAAACAAAGCCCCATACTAGCTACTATGAAGAAAATTAACTCTACCCCAGCCAAAACCAGCACAATCTGTAGCAGAAAACTTAGTCAAAGGTCAAAGGTGGTATTTTGTTCAAGTCAATGCAATTTTCATATGAGAAAAAACCCACATGCTTAAACATTTTTTTTCTGTCTAATATGTACACTACAGACGAGGATTCTTTTTTTTTTTTTTTCCAGAAAGTAACAAGATTGAGTATATCACAGTCATTAGAATACTTTTCATCAGAAGCCGGAAATATCTCTCTAATCTATGTCCGGTTACAGAAACAAAATTTGTATGAGCTTCATAAAATTGTACCTAAGACAAACCCAATTTGTTCAAACCAATTAACAAAAGTGCTTTTATAGAAAAGAAAATGAGCACTGGAAATTACTTATAGACAGTCAAAATACTGTTGAAAATTTAATTGTTAGGCTTAAATATATATCAAAAATGAAGCATAATTTTATGAATTCTTTAATGTCTTCCAATTCATGTTCTGATGACATAGAAACAAGATGGAAAAGAAATGAGGAGGGGGCAAGAAGTGAAGTTGAATTAAACTATAGTCTCTTTTGTAGAAGGAATATCTTGTGGCTAGTTAGTGGTAGTAGAATCATATATAATTGGGAGTGAAAATGATGGAGTAGCAGATTTACTTTAGTAGCAGAATCCTAAACAGTGAGTACAGTTAAGTTGTACTTTACTTCCTTTTTTTTAGGTTTGTTCTGTCCTTTTTAAAAAAAATTTCAATCAAATATGCAGTTAATCTGCCAACATCAACAAGTTCTTTAGAAAACTTCCAACACAGAATGATCATGTTTTTCCATGTACTGTAAATATTTATCTTTTATGATAATCCCACTACTCCATATTATTCTTAAGAAAGTTTTTGGATTGCTAAATAAACATCTTGATGCAATTATATTCAGAAACTTACAGGGACAAAATGTGTCTAGCGCTTGTGAATAGAACACACATAATCTGTATAAATCTACCAACTCACTAATACTATCATTTCAGTATCCTCTGTGCAATCATCAATAAATTATGACTTTGCAGCTAGATCCTTAACTGATTAATTGCAGACTTTCACAAAGAAGCTTTCTTTTTTTTTCCCCTCCTAATAGAGCTATTACATTCACAGACAAAAGACTGTGCTGATACAACTTTAAGCTTGTGAAATTAACTTAAAACCATGACAAGCTTTTGTTGGGTATGAAATGCCAAATATCTGAGACAATATGCGCTTTGTTTTGCTTATGTAATGCAGGGATATGCAGACAAACTCTGAAGCAGAAACAGGCAAACTAATTGCTACGACTATTAATTTACTTGTTATCAATTAAATTAGTTAAGAAAAAGAGAAATATCTTCAGTTCCTGATTCCTGTCACTGAGCCATGGCAAAAATGTATAGGGTATTTGCCACAGAGCTGCATTTTTGGGACCTACTTTTATAAACACTGAATACCAGAGTCAGTCCTACAACTTAGCTTAAAATTACTATTGACTGATAGCTATTGATTATGTTGCAAAGGTGAACTGAACCCTGATGTAAATGTGCTGGAGGTCATTGTCCTGGTGAAGTAATGCCTAAATATTGACTATAGATGACCTATAACTTATTGAAATACACATTTTTGTATCCATTTAAAAGTAGATATAAAAAGACTTCCAAAAAGCTGAGGAATTGGCAGATATTGCCGTATGCAGATGCTTGTGAAGAATCTCTATTCAGTACACCCACTGGGAGTGGTTTATGACTTTGAGACCACCCTCCAGGCTCCTATAACTTGGGGTCCTAAGAGCTGATGTGAGAATGCATGGCCCTTTTTACAGGACTGTTGCATCATGTGTGCTGCACTGGAGTACAGTGATGCTCTGGCCACAGAGCATCTCTTCAGCATGTCTTAGAGCCAGCTACTGAGCTGCTACTCAGTTTTCTGTGCATCTGGCTGAATAAAAAGCTTAACAGCTTCTGTGCATCACTGACATGAACAGGGCCAGAGCGGCCCTCAGGGTATGCCTCAGTACATTCATGATGAATACAGAAAGGTACTAAGGCAATATTAGTTGTCCCTTCTTTAAAAGCTGTGGTTCTGGTTGCTTTGAACATCACCAGAGATACTATTAGCATTACAGTCCCCAGTGGGAATCAAGGCATAGCATGTTTGCCACCATAAAAACATAATAATAAAAAAGTCCTGCCTCAAACCTTTTAGGATCTATAATACTGGTAAAGGGAAGGAGGGGAAACGGAAATGGCACAAAAAGTGAGTTTTTGAAGATTAAACAGCATGCATGAAAAGAACATGGAATGAAATGCAGGTTTTCTGAGTTCCATGTTATTGAATAGCTCTATATACTGCATGCTGAATATACATGATCATAAGTACAGCAAGGGCTAGATCCAAGAAAAGTGGTGCAATTACAGCAGTGTTACATCTTGCCCTCCAAAACTCTTTGACTTTTTGCGAGGAGAATCTGGAACCCTGGGTTAGGCGTCTCAGCTTGCAGGGGTGGGGCGAGGTACATGATCCCAAATGCATGTCCACCATAATAATGTTTGCCTGCAGTCAGCATGCTGATCAAGGAGATGCTTAGAGCTCATGAATGGGAAGCACCTGAAAACTATTAGGTCTTCATTCCTTTCCCTGTTCATAGCTTCGACTACTTAGCCACGGCTGCAAGAAAGCACTTCAGTCTAGCTGTGATTAATAGCTCAGTGATCTCGCATATCTTTTTTGAAAAAGCAGAACAGAGGTCCCTATTAAAAACAAACAAACAAAACCAACAAAAAGCAAAGCAAACCACAACATGGCAGAAAAGAGAAGTGCTGCTGTCAAGCAACTGTTATACAATAACCTAGAGATTATAGGGCTCAGCCCAGATGTACCTGAGAAGACTCAAGCTGACACCTTCCATGTCCCATCAGAGAGCTCCTATCACCTTGCTATTATTACCCTGGTGGGAGCAGGGGACAGGGAAAAGGATAGACATCTTCCAGCTACTCTGCTGAAGGTGTACAACTGTGAAGAAGAGATGTACTGAACCAGAAAGCGAGAACAGGAAGAAACATGATTCTGAAGCTCAATGATGGGGTACTGACCTGGATGAAGAAAACCCCAGGTTGTGATCTCTATCTTAAGGCTTGTGAACACGTTTCTGTGGTGGGTTGACCCTGGCTGGATGCCAGGTGCCCACCAAAGCCACTCTATCACTCCCCCTCCTCAGCTGGACAGGGGAGAGAAAATATAACGAAAAGATCATGGGTCGAGATAAGGACAGGGAGATCACTCACCAAATACTGTCATGGGCAAAACAGACTCGACTTGGGGAAAAAAAATAATTTAATTTTATTACCAGTCAAATCAGAGCAGGATAATGAGAAATAAAACCAAATCTTAAAAACACCTTCCCCCCACCCCTCCCTTCTTCCCGGGCTTAACTTTACTCCCGATTTTCTCTACCTCCTCCCCCCGAGTGGCACAGGGGGACGGGGAATGGGGGTTTTCGGTCAGTTCATCACACGTTGTTTCTGCCGCTCCTTCCTCCTCAGGGGGAGGACTCCTCACACTCTTCCCCTGCTCCAGTGTGGGGTCCCTCCCATGGGAGACAGTCCTCCATGAACTTCTCCAATGTGAGTCCTTCCCATGGGCTGCGGTTCTTCACAAACTGCTCCAGCGTGGGTCCCTCCCATGGGGTGCAGTCCTTCAGGAACAGAATGCTCCAGCGTGGGTCCCCCACGGGGTCACAAGTCCTGCCAGCAAACCTGCTCCAGCATGGGCTCCTTTCTCTCCACGGGTCCACGGGTCCTGCCAGGAGCCTGCTCCAGTACGGGCTTCCCACAGGGTCACAGCCTCCTTCGGGCGCATCCACCTGCTCCAGCGTGGGGTCCTCCATGGGCTGCAGGTGGATATCTGCTCCACCATGGACCTCCATGGGCTGCAGGGGGACAGCCTGCCTCACCATGGTCTTCACCAGGGGCTGCAGGGGAATCTCTGCTCCGGCGCCTGGAGCACCTCTTCCCCCTCCTTCTTCCCTGACCTTGGTGTCTGCAGAGTTGTTTCTCTCACATATTCTCACTCCTCTCTCTCTGGCTGCAATTTCTGCTGCGCAGTAACTTTTTCCCCTTCTTAAATATGTTATCCCAGAGGCGCTACCACTGTTGCTGATTGGCTTGGCCTTGGCCAGCGGCGGGTTCATCTTGGAGCTGGCTGGCATTGGCTTTATCAGACATAGGGGAAGCTTCTAGCAGCTTCTCACAGAAGCACCCCTGTAGCCCCCCACTACCAAAACCTTGCCATGCAAACCCAATACAATTTCATTCAGTGAATGTTTCATATAGTGGTTAGACAAGGAGCTAGAAACAAGGTCTCCTCTGCTCTTCCGCCAGCAGATGAAAGAATCATGTTCCTCTGGTTCTCATCTTTTGGCCCAATAAATCTTAAATTCTTTTCTGATCTCTGAGGAAGCCAATATCAGCCAAGTATCAGAAACACTACACATACATTAGTACAGCTCTGTGCCCACTCAGAGTGAGCTCAGGTGACACCACATGGAGCTGGGGTGGACATACTCCAAAGCCCCATCCTCTGTGTGCTTAGTTAAGTATTTGTAAGAGTGCCATATACTGACTCTCAGTGATGTATCAGTAAGAACACAACAGAGAATTAAAAGAATGCTTTAAAACTGAAAGGTTCCTATTACTTGTTCACTTATTTACTGTCAGATATTTCTGAGAAATAATTGTTTGTCAGTGACGCATAGAATTTTTTCTCATTGTTTTTATGCCAAAAGAACACAAATGCATAGGGAACAACTGACAAAAAAGTACTTTCAATGTGAGTTTTGAAACAAATAAGTGTCTGTGCTATGAGTGTATGCAGATTTTTCATGAGTATCTGTTTTACATTAATGAGTACTTGGAAACTGTAGTAGGCAATGAATAGACAGGGGAGAAATCCCATGACTGTATCTCTTTCCATTCTCCACCAAGCCCTCAAATGCAGTAGAAATGGTGACTGTGGATGATGTTAGTATTACCCCACAGCTCTCCTGTGCTGACGGAGGGATCCAGCTAATGGGCTTTTTTATAAGAAAGATCATTATTTCCTGTCCTTCTTATTTCTGAAGAGTGTCCTCTTCCTTCCTCCTAGTCTTTCTCTGCCATTCACACACTCCTGGTCTGCTCACCTCTTTCATCATCATGTGTGCACTATCATTTCCCTTTTTTCCTATTCTTTTTCTCTGCCCTCTGCAATCTCTCACTGTCTCTTCAGAGCATTCCCAAATCTCATTCTTCTTTCTGTCCTTCTGGCAATGGAGGAGAGGTAATGAATTGCCAGAAAGGAGTGGGAGAAGGACTAGAGAGTAGCCACCTTTGCTCCCAGTCTGCATTTCTCTCAGAATGAAACTTTCCCCTTTACATCAGAGGAAGGGAAAGGTGTTGATCAGCTGCAGGCTGCTAAATGAGAGGGGACGTGTTGGCCTCAACATCATTAATGGCTTCCCGGATATCTCAGTTCCATTGCAAACACCAATTAGTCTGGTGTTCTGCTCCTTGGCTCTTCTTTTTGTGTCTCCCAGCCTTCCCTTTCCCCTCACATAATGGAGGAACTGTTAGGGGTTTCAACAGCCTCACAAAGACCAGTCTTGTAACCCATGAATTTCAGGGGAAAAAAAGTAACAAATTTTAATTGGACTATCAGTCTACACTGATTTGTACTGGCTCACATTTTCAAGGATGTCTCTGTAAAGAAAAAGGACCTCCTACTTGACATGGATGCTAAGATTAACTTTGACATTTAGAACATTTCACAACCAATATTGGCTTTGTAGGTCATCAGAGCCATCTGGGGCCTGATTCTGTAACTGCTTTTATCAGCAGTTAATGGTTTCTAGGACTGAACACGTTATGAGCAGTGTAGATTCACACCTAATATTAAATGCATATAAACTGAATACACCTAGCAGACCCTGTAATATTTTTTTCTTTCTTTAGAAGGCATATGACCACCCTGAATTTCAGAATTAGCAAAGCACAGCTGTTCCTGGATTGTAAGGTAGCAGAGATTTTCAATCGCTTCCATTTGTTTAAGAGGTTGTAGCCTTTGTTCTCATTGCTCTGATATGGGCCTTGTGCAGTTATTCTTCCCATTATGAATTCCACTGGATGATTTCAGAGTTTTCTTTCTGAGATTGCTTTGAAGTCCACTAACAGTATGTGAGTAGTTCAGAGCACAATTTCTCATCTAATTAGCACTGCTATCCATAAGGAGTACATTATCTCTTTTCCCACAGATTTCTAGTTTGCTTGCAGGTCAGTTCATAATGCCAACTTCAATCTATAAATTCCTATATGGTTTGAGTCAATCGTAACTCAGAAACAAGTTCTGCCCCTACTGCAATTTCAACAGCTCTGAGCTTGTTAGCTCTCTTGCCATTCTGTGTGGCATAGTTCTCTTCTGGTGTGTGGTGGGACTCCCCATTCCCCTGGTCCGTGGTACAGCTCTCCTCAAAGCGGGTCCACACAATAAGGCATTATGGCCTCAAAGTCTCTTTCCTGCTGTTCCAGAGTTTGTGATATAGGACTCCATCCCATAATCTGACTCCCTTCTGTTTCCACAGGTTTTATGTTTAAATCCCTTCCTAAAGGTGCGTGTGTGTGTGTGTGTATATTGGAGTCTGCTTCAAAGGCCTTCCTATTCTTGCCTCTCATCCATTACAATGAGCAGCTAGAGATAGGAGACCACAACCCCATTCAGAAGAACCCAAACTCTCCACTGATTCTCAAGGGGACAACAATCAATGTATGTAACAGGGACTCCTCCACTCATATTCTGTGATGCCTCACAGTCTGAAGTTGTAAGTTTTGGGGCTAAGTCCAGATCTGTACATTTAATGTTAAACTTATTGTGCCAGGCTTATTCTCTAATCCCAGAAATGCTTCTGTGCAGCCCAGGCTAGATCAGCTGTGGCACGTTAGCCAGCTCTGTTTTACATGTTTCCTGGTATAGTCTGTCCAGATTGATTGCCACCAACTGCATTCTCTACATTTTTAGGAGCTGGTGAACCTTAACAGCAAGTTAACAATTTCTGCACATCTGTTCTGCAACATGAGTGATTGGGCTACAATCCTGGGGACACTTCTCATTGAGGTTCTGGCTGTACCACGTTTGGCCCATCATGCTGCTCTAGTTTATCATCAAAGCTGAAGGAGATGGCAGGCTGTAGTAACTTCCACTGCTAAAGCTACTCAATTAGACAAATTTTCTAAACACTGATTCTTAGATTCTTGTGTGTTTGTGTGCATGCTATATAAAGTAGAAACTATCTGGAATACATGAAACTACAAATTAATTCTAAGCAGAAAAGTGTTATAATTTATATTTGTTTCAAAAAACAGTATGGGTAACAGGGCAGATAACATGCTACTCAGTGCACAGGTATTTATCAGAGTAAACATAAATAGCATAGGTGACTCTATTTACCCTGAATACTCCAGAAAAAATGATGATGAAACTGCAATTCATAACTGAACCAGCATGTGGTACTATTCTGAACAATATGTGAACAGAGGCCAAATAGTCCAAGCCCGCAGTAACAAGAGATGATTGGAGGAGTCTGGAGGCAGCAACTGGAAGTAGATGGCAATACTGCCTTATGCCTCAAAGAAGGGTTACTTCAGAAAGTTAATCATCAAATTAAAGAGTGACAAAAAATATTATTGTGTATAGTATTGTGTATTACTGTGTATAGTAATGTGAAAAATTATATAATTATAAATTAGTAACATTGGTGTGTTCAGTTAATTAGATTATTTATTAGTTTCTTAATAATGTGTTGCTTAATCAATAAACACTGTAGTGTCTTAAATAGGTTATGTTCAAGCCTGTAATATAAAGAGGGAAAATGGGACTGGTGAATTAAAAAGTAAGCAAGAAGAAAGTAACCCAGGAAGTAATAAATTATTAGAAGAGTACTTCAGTTGCAGCAGGAATGAGCTGAGGAACATCAGGGCTGTGTTCAAATTTACCTCCCAATTGTTATTTAGCTTGAATGTTTAACCTGATACTTTCTTTAGCCAAATGATATGAATCTAATATTTGTGTAGTACAGCTTTAGTAAGGTTCAGCCTTTTATGCAGCATCTAGAGCTCGGATTTATGTTTCTTACCTAAAGTTCTGCCATTTTCTCCTGAAGTTCCTCGCCAGTTCAGTAAGTCAAGGACAAGAGGATACTCATTTTCTTTTGGTATCCCTTTGTAAAACTCAACCTTTTTTTTTTCTTTCTTCCACAAAGTCAGACTTATATGCTGATAAACATTTGGAGTCCACTCTGACCTTAAATCAAGGCAGCATCACCAGGTGTGGGTTATACATTGTATATAACATAGCATAACAAAAGGTCGCTTAAGTTTACATTTAGTTTTGATATTGCTTTTGGCCAATTACCAAAGAGCCACAATTGTTAAATGGGGCACCAACGATTAGATTTTAACAGAATACCCTTTTTGTTCCTTCTATTCGCCTTTGGTATTTCAGATTTTAAGAGCTTGTGGCTTTAAACTTCTGTCTACAACTGAGAAAATGAAAATCTCTCTCTCTGTATATGAAAGCCAAGATCCTTCTCTAACACTGATTCCAGGAGTTAGTGCCTAAGTGAAATATTGTGTGTCAGTAAAATCCTGAGACCTGGCAATAAGGTTCACCCAGAAGTTCTGTATTGCAGCCAAAATCAGCATAGCTTAATTAAACTTAATTCTCACTGCATCTCATTAGCAATAGTTTGCATTAGTGACTTTCCACCATTAGGTGCCTAAATACTGGAGTTTTAAGTGCGTTATAAAAACTTGGGGAGTCAGACAGATGGCAGAGTACATACTGAAAGCTGGACATCTGAGCCGTGCTCTGATTTACATAGGCTGAGGCCCACGCGCATGTGGGTTTTCTCTCCTCCTCCACATGGAGACAGAAGAAGGAGACTTCAGGCTCCACCCGTGTGAATCAGCCTGCCAAAGTGGGGACAGGAGTCCCATTTCTGCCTCTGAGCTCGAAGGAGACACAAATAAATGTACTAGAAAGGTAAGGACAGTTAGACACGAGCTTCTCCATTGACTATATTAGAATTGATTTGGCAAAAGGCCTCAAAATTCCAGTAGAGATGGAGATATATTTAAAAAGAAATCTCATAACTTTTTTTTTTTCAACTGCAATAGGGACAAAACCTATCAGCCACCCAGACAAATTACAGCTAGATTTGAGAGGACTTTTCCTGTGCCACTCCAGTCTCATTCTCATTTTTGTTTCTGCTGCTGTATATTTTCATTTATGTACACGCAAGTTCCTTAAGAAAATGTTTACTTAAGTTTGACAGTTGGCAGCTTTACATAACTAAACCAAACCAACTTCCTACAGAACAGCACTATTTTGCATGTTCCCTGGTGGCTGGATAATGTGTAATGTTTTACTTGAAATTCTAATTAAGTTTAAATTAAAATTCTTTAGGTTTTTAACAGGAGATGAAACATTTTGTTGCCTCTTTCATTTCAATGTTATATTTGCCAGCCTGTGTGAGCAAGCCAACATCATTTACACACTTTATATTTTTTTTTTGTGAGTTTTGGCCTCGAGACCTTAGAAAAATGACAATGTTCAAATAATTTCCACCTTTCTCTGCTTAAAACTATCTCCTCCTAAGTTTAGGGTCACAGGCTTTCCAAAGAATAAATAAATGCAACACCCTTGTCATATAAAAGTTCACATCTTCATGGTGCTGAAATTTTTCTAAAAACCTGGCTAGACAGGAATATTTATATGCAGATTTAGGTTACTATACTATAGCCTAAATCTAGGGCTAGGTTCTAGCTTCTGTTACATTTCTACAGTGCCATAGCTGTCCATACAGTTAGATGAATTATATAGCTGACAGATCTTAAGGAATATGGGCACTCTCCAATGAGCTTGGGTTGCTCATGCAATGACCACATCCATCAGGGTACAGTAGCTGTGGGAAGTGTGACCCATGGAGGCACAGTCCAGAGGTCTGCAGTGAGGTCCTGCCAAGGCTCACAGGCTAAGGGGAGAGGCAGTTCAAGGCTATTCTTTTTCTCTCTCTTCCCAGCACATCCTAAGGATAGGGAACAATGTTTCTGTCCCTGCGTATGATCTTCATAAAGATGTAGAGAGTTTTTCAGCCAGGCAAATGTGAAAATATGTTTTTCACAGATCTTTGAAAATTAGGCTTTGAGTTGGCTCATGTATAAAACAAAGATGTAGCAATGTGCAGAAAAGGTGGTGTGTTTCCAATAGCTCTATCCTGCTGATGGAGTAGTGCCATCAGCTTGCCATTCCTTTGGAGGTACAGAGGGCTGGTGGAGAGCACTCCATAGAAAACTCCTCTTTCCACCTCCTCATGCCTATTCCAAGTTCCTCATGACTTCTGCAGGTAATTCTGGTCCCACTGTACTCTTGTTTCTTTTAACTTGGCATCATGGATGAGACAACTAGTTATTCCTAATCAGATGACACTGTACTACCAGCCCAAATGGTTACTGGTTTGTTGTCTTAAGGACAGCATCTTAAAAGGATGACATTATTAACAGTTTGACTTTAATACATGCAAGACCAAAAGTAAATCTGTAGGAGCATGTATTATTGCAGTGGAATATATCCACTTTTTTTATATGGGAGAAGAATATGAATTTATTTATTAAGTTAAAATGTTCTGCATTGCTAAAATTCAGAGGAAGCCCATTTCAGTTATAAAGAATCTACTTTAGATCTGCCACTTTACACATTATGCATGTAGGCATATGGGACCAAACATCATTTGGGTGGGTTTGCCTAGCTTGTCTTATGTCAGTGGAGTTGCTGCAGCTGTAAGAATTGGAACTAGCTATAAAGTCCTAAAAGTTAAATTTTCAGCTCTTTGCTTCTAAAAAAAATTTATTCAGTTACTTAATTTAACAACTTGTAGCATTTTCACACTGATAATACATAGCTGAACATACCTTTTGATACTTTCAAATATTCTTTTCACTCTGTCTTGACTGGAACTCATGGTTTTGTCTTAGCTTCCTGAAGTAAAAACATCTGAGACACAAGTGTTTTTTTAGGGCAGGTAAAAAATTAGTTTAAAAAAGTTAGATTTTACTCTCCTTTTCTTTTTCCTCCCATTTGCTTTCACGGCTGCCACTCACAGATTTGCTTCATTGTCCAAGAGTGTCTCTTGTCTTATGTTTCAGGTGGTTTATGGCTGACTATAGTCACCCATACACTATTCCTCCTCCATGAAACTGCTTCAGATCTATTCCTGTAAATGTAATTGGTTTTAGCCTTGACTATTGCCTCTGCCTTTCTCAAAGTTTCTGGAATGCAAAATGTTCCTGCCCATTTTCTTGCATATACCAAAAAATATATTCTGAGGTCTAAATTATCCCATTGAGCTCTTATGTGGATTTCAAGAAGTCCTCTCCAGAGACACCCATGCAGTGATCTCTACTACCTGTAGACAACCTCTTATTTTAAGACATGCTGATGTTGTTTAATGCCACCGGAAATAAAAGGTTAAAGCCAAGGCAAATGGAGAGCAAAAGATGATATTGCTCAGGGCATGTTACTTGCAATATATTGTTTCCCATGGGACAGCAAAGGTTGAAGAGTGTTTTACAGTCTGCATCAAAGTTTCTGGTCATCTGTTTATCATTTTGCTCCTCTGTCCTTCCCAGTGGAGAATTATTTGAGTAAGTATTTTGCTTTATCAATTTTACTACAGCTGATGAGTCTCCTGTTTCTCCTCTTCAACTTCAGAAAGGGCCAAACCATGTTTTCTCATGCTTCAAAGTTGCTTCAAAACTGGCATTAACCCCTATATGCCAAACTGCTGCTTTCTCTGGATATGTGTTTTGGAGGAAGCATATCACCTGCTCAGGAAAGAGATGTTCAGTTTCATGAGTCATGTTTGCTGTGGGAAAAGGACACCTCTAGCAGGCCTGGCTCCTAGTGGTCCAGATCAAGGAGGCTGTTGAAACATGCCACAGGGTCTGTGGAAATCACAGTTTGATATATAGACAGTTAATGTCTGAGCCTTGTCAACCAACATGGAGTCAGAAGGAGCCTGAGATGAGCTCCTGGATCCCACCCCACATCCGTAATTAAGTATAATGGGAATCTTTAGGGAACAGAGTCCTGATGCTGCAGGGAAGTGACTATTTTGTGATGTTTTTCTGAATTCTTCCTGTGAAATGTGACTCCTGCAGGATTTCTCTTTTGATGAAGAAATAGCTCTTTGTTTTTGCTCTTGTATTTCCAGCTGGAAATTCCACAGCTTTAGTCATCGGGAAGCTCCTGGGAACGGAGTAATTTGCTTTCCAGACACTCTGTCATCTTATTTATCTTTTGTTTATTTGTTTGTTTGTTTATAAAAGCTGTCCCATAAGTGTGGGTCCTTTCTATTTATGAGAGTATATGGCATAATCTGACCTCATGTAGTCCATTTACCTTGAACAAAGTCTCCCAAACATGGACTTCATCGCAGACTGTGGAAACAAAAGGGAACCAGTGGTCTCCGTGCAACCTTTATTGTTTCTGTCTTCTGTAGAAAACACGTGTCAGAAAGTCCTAGAGCTAGAACGATATAAGAGGGTAGTTCTGTATATACTTGCCGAATTCTTACTCTTCCACAAAAATCAGCTTATAGCTTCAGATTGGCACAGAGCATGGGGATAGATGGGCCTTTATGATAGAATGACCCTTAAAGCCATCCTTACATTTTTACCTTCACCCACAATTGTTGCTTCATTAATTTGAATTGCTTTGGAGCCCCTGCAATGACTTCTGCACTAGATTTCACAGTGCGGATATAAGAGGGGAGTAGTTTGGTCAAGCAAAATCCAAGAACTTGCTGGTCACATTCTCAGCATGCTCTTTATTCCTGGTTGCCAGTTGTTCACTGATTTGGGTCTCCAAAGCCTGCCATCTGTTTGCAGCTTAGCCAAAATTAAGGGCTTTTTAAAATTTGTGATGCAGCCAAATTTCTAACAGAGATAGATTTTAAACTGATTCATTCAGTGCTTGACCTTGATTAGTTCTGAACTTTCTTTAGCTATTTCATTTAGCAAATTTACTTGAGATTTATGCTAGTAGAGCAAAGACTGGAATTTGCTCCCTGTGGTGATTCTGTTTACATGTGTGCATTTCTAGCTATGTTGTGCCCATTACCAAGAGAGCTAAGCTCTTACCAAATACTATAGAATTCCCTTTGACATCAGGCATAGTGTGAGCACTAGATCTCATTACAAATAATGTGAACTTGTCTGCTTGCATAGAGAATGGAAGGTAGAAAAGTGAATGGAATAATAGAATTATTCTGTTTAACGTGCTTCATATTTAGGATCATTTCAGAACTGGTGACATTTTTGATTTAAGTCAAACTTTTTTAACAATCTTGTTCTAAAGTCAATTCCCAGAAGACTACCTGCTTCAGATGGTTGGCAAAGGGGAATGACTCCTATAACGTCTATATCACCACTGTATATAATGCCAATAAGAAGGACTTGGGGACTCTGGTTCTGCAAATTATTCCATCTAATATCTTCACATACCTCCACAGAGGCTGACAGCATTGTCCTTGAGTTCAAAATCTATCCTCAAGTGGTAATGTATGCCTAAAGGATTGCAGGCTCACAGTGTTAGGCTGTTCAGTGATTTATCTGAATACCTATCACTCCTTTTCTGAGTGGGTAGGCATCCCTCACAAATTCCTCACAGACCCAAAAGCGACATTAATCTGCACCCTTTTGAGGAGCCTGAGCTCTGTTCTTCAAGCTTTTCAGAGTATCTCAGAAACAGGTTCCTCAAAGAAAACAAGCAGTGAATCATCACTGAGAAGGAGCCATGGTGCTTCAGTGGCCACCCAGTCTGAAGCAGCTGGCATTGCTGCTGGTCCCTGAACACACCAGGTGCAAGCAGAGGGCTTCAGGTTCCAGGAATGCACACCTTACACATGGCACAGATCAGGCATTACATTTGCCCCATCCAAATACATAACCATGATACCTTCAAAATACATAACCATGATACCTTCATTTAACAGCACATATTGGTGTTTATATTCCAAGTTAAAACTTATACGCCGCATTATTCAGCAACAATAATTCACAAGTTAGCATTCCAGGGCTACAGTTCTTGCCACTTAGTCCCTATGGGTACAGCAAGGAGACCATAAGTACATATAATCCTGCCAGTTTCTACAAGTAAAGCAAGGGTCAGAGTGATTACAATACTTTGAACTGCAACAGTTTGAAAGACCCTCCACTGTAACAACAGGAAAACACATTTTGTATACCTGAAAGTTAATTACCTAACGCACCCCAAATGATCCAAAATGCATCATGTGCATTTTTAAATTGTTAGAAAACTTTGTTAGAAAATCTCTTTCTTAAATGGTATAAACATGTCTATGATTACTTACCTCTGTAATTCCAAAAAAAGTGTCAATATGCTGGTTGGAAATACTCAGGAAAATCAAAATCTATATTTCTTCCTCTGTTTAGGAATAAGCCATTTTCTTTGGCTAAAATTCCCAAATCAGTCTCACAACCTTCAATCCATGCAAATCCTCATTTTAATTTCATGTAAATATGTAGTTTATACATTTTGTATATAATGTGTGGCCTTTAGTATTATATTTCAAATTGCCAGTGTTTCAATAAACCAGTGGAAAATAGAGCCATCTGCAATCTGTAGGCTGAGCATAGAAATAAAATTATGCTTTAATGCAACTGTGAAACTGTGGCATTCCAAAAATGGCATATTGCAATGTGTCCTAGAGCATTAGATATCTGTTAATCTTTTAGCAGCTTTTTGAGCAGGACATCTCTTTGAGCATGAATGCTTGTTTCCAAAGAGACCATGCCCTTGTCTTAGGGGGGAGGTTATGAAGAATACTGAAGAAATTTGTCAGGACACCAGATTTATTATCCTTCTCTTTTTCAAAATGTACCATGTAATCGCTAATCTCTGGAAAACTTTGATTTACCATGTCATCTAAAAGATATTACTGTATTATTACTAGCACTCTAGCCAGAATGCAAAATACATGGGTGCGAGTAGAAGGAATGTGTCCCGGATTTTCAGACATGACTGGCTACAATCTCCTGACACAGTAGTGACAGCAGCACCTCCCAGTCAAACTATATCCTGTACGTTTAACTATATTATCTCCACTAGCATAATTTCCAAGGATTAAAAAGCTGAAGCTTTACAAGTACAGTTTTAGTGAAGCAGACATCTTGTTGAGATAAAACATCTATTACAGTAATTTCAAATGCTTGCAGTTTTCACATCCATAAAATCTTTTGACTGGAAATAAGGATCTGTAGCAAATTTAAGCATACTGTCAACAGACCTCATTTTTTTACACATTAGAAGTTTTTTGCAAACATGCAGGACCCACAGCCCACTGATGGAAAACCACTACTTGTCTACCCAAGCGTTAGGGCTGTATGAGACTTGATTCCTGGAACCCTGCAGCATAGTATCAGGTCAAGAGACTTCAGAGAAAGAAATCAAAATGGCAAGACACTACTTATTCATCATGAACTAGGAATACCAGAGTAGGGTGTTCACCTCTTCTCAAGTAAGCCATACATGTGCTGCAAGATACAATATATTGTCTATTCCCTTTGTAATGTGAGTTAATTTCTTCCCATTCTTCCAAATGATAATGACAAAAAAAGTATCGTGTCCTTTTCAGTCCTGGTTACAACATACTCAGTTATGGTTAGTCTTTACAGGTGTCTGCATAATCAGTTTCACAATATACTTCTGGTTTTTTTCCTTAAGAATAGGGCTTGGAATGCCATGCTTTCAAGATGTGAAATGCCACATCATATGAAACAAAATCCATTGGCTGAAGGAATTTTGGAGTGTTATAAGATTGTATTTCATTTTATAATGTCAAAGGTTCCATAGGCAAAAATTTGCAACAGTTAACAAGTATGACCTTTAGTCACATGAAATTCAAAGCATAAACTTTAATATTCACTCATGAACAGCATGTTTTTGCCTAAAAAAATCTGATAGAAGGAATGAATCCACCAGTCCTTATTAATATCACATTGGTGAGTGATACCAGAGTGGTGGTTCACATCAATAGCACTTACTTGGGTAAGTAAGAGAGCAGGATCAGGCCACATGAAAAAGATGATCCTTAAAATAGATTTCAGCTCCTAAATCAATCATTGGACATTTCCAGCAATAAGTATGTGAATAAACCTCTGCTTTTCAGCTCAGTTCTTAAGCATATGCTTACTTTGGAAAACCTGATGTGCTGAATCATGATGAAAAGAATCTTGTTAGATCTGTTCACACATTTGTACCATATATAACTAGATGACAGTCAAAATACTTTTAATTTTTTTTTATTGTTTTAATTGCAGTGTAGAACTTAGAGTCCTTGTTAGCTACCTTAGATCAATGGTGTTTGAAAATGGATTTGTCAAAAAGGATAAAAATAACACATAAGAGAATATGCTTTGAAAGTGAATCAGCTTTGGAAGACCAAGGATCACCTCTACTGTCACCTACCCAAATACTTACAAGAATTGTGAAATATGCAGATTTGTCAAAGATACCTTCCACATCTTGGGCATAGAATCCAAAAGCGAGGCATGTTCACTACAAGATGTGCAACCTTTTCCACTAGTGCTTCTCATCGAAAGTTAAATGTAATCTCTTACAATTCACCAAAGTTAAAATAACTGCATACCTAAGAGTTCTACTAGTTTTAATGAATTCATTTGGCATCACCAGATATTATTTTCATGTAATGTTTTATAAGACTGAAAAATAAAGCTATGAAGTAAAAATAATTCAAAGTGGTGGCCTTTGCTTTTCAATGTGTTAATCCCACTCTCTGAGTTCTAAAGAATATTTTAAAGTTCCATTTAATTCAGCAAGAACTGGGTATATATTTCAAGTCATGCATATGATACTTCTACAGAAATTGCTGATGCTGAAATGCTGTTTATACTTTTGGTGCCTGCATTTGAAAAAGGATGCTGAAAAAAATTAATAGGAGATAGGAATTAGCCTCTGTGTGACTGGATGAGTGGAAGGCCTCTCAGTGGGAGGCTTAAAATAGTTCAGTGTGTTTATGACACCAAAAAGAAAACTGAGAGTTGAGTTGCTTACAGTGCCTAAGTGCTTTCACATGGAGAAAATACAGTCATAAAATGAGACTATTAAGAGAGGAATGACAAGGTTCAGCACAAAGAACCTGAGGCCAGACAAATTTAAATAGGAAATAAGACATATTTTTAATGTTGAATTGTGATCAGTCGCTTAAACTTCCATCAGATGGATGTGGTTAATTCTCAGATCTCAGGGTAACTTCAGATACATATTTAGAAGACATCTTTTGACTAAAAGCAAGTTAGTGAGATTCAGCACAGTGGTAAAAGAATGAAATTTATGGTCTAGTGATATATTTGAAGAGGGACTAGATGACCACATAGGTTTCTGGTCCTGAACTCTCGAACTATGTTTACATGACCAAATTGTTTATAGAAGTAAGACTCACTGAAGATATATGCCAACCTTAAGTATTTGCTTTTTGTATATGATTTACTTTTTGGGATGCAAGATGAGCAATTTGATTTTTCTTGATATTAATATCCCCTTTGGGAGTTGGGTTAATGAAATAGTAGAATAGGTTCTACCATCTCATGAACTTCAATAGTTAGATTTTTTGCTGTATAGTAACACACACATTTTTTCCTGTTTAGGTAGTTTTTTTCTACAAAATAAGCTAAGGGAAATGCAGTGGTACTCCACATGACTCAAAACTAAGATTGCTTTAATGCCAGTTTTTTCTACACCATAAACAAAATAGATGTCATTTAATATCTTAGGGGGGATTTCATTCATATTGATGTCACCTTACATTTACATTGGTATGCATCTCAGTTACCTGAGAATTTTTCACACTCTTTAAAGAACCACATTCTCTACAGTTCGCTATTTATGAAATGAGGTCTTAATCAAGATTTTACAGTTAATTGCTGAGCTTCAGTCCTTTGTTTCAGCACTTCTGGGCTAAGAGTGGAACTGGAGGGATAGACTGGAGTGCTGGTGAGAACAATATTATGACTGTGAAGGCACTGAAGAAGACAGTTGTGTGCTGTCCTCTTAGTATAGGTTCACTGGAGGGTGTACAAACCTGGGAGGACCAGTTGTGCCTAACATGAAAATCCGTGAGTTGCTGCGATTTCCATGGGCTGCATGTTCTGATCAGAGCCTCTGCAAAGCACAGATAAAAAATTGTACCCTGTATCTATATCCTACAGTTTTCCCAAATTTACTGAAACAAGGGGCTGACAGGCCCAATCCAGTACTCTCCATTATTATGTGTAATGGTTATTGACTTCAAACAAGTCAAGTATTTGCTGTGTTTATTTTTCAAATGGAAAATTAGTGTACACATGGCAACCAACCATAGATCTTTAAAGTTCCATTTGCTGGCTAATTCCACAGAACTACAGTGAGAGAACAGAAATTAAACCAGCCTCTTGCTCCCTGCAGAGCCAGTCATCTCTTACGATTCTAGCACTGGACAGTTTAGCTGAAACAGTGCCATTCCCTACTTTATGTTCAGCTACCATCTACATAGTTAAGCAATAAAAATTATAATTTTTGAGAAAAAATGTACCAGGTAAAATGCAGCTTGCAGAAGGTTGCCAGATAACAGATCAGGATAGAAAAAATGGTTTCTTACTGGAAATGATCTTGAACTAAAGGTTAAGCAGAAGAATGTGTGGGAAACCTTGACAACTCTCTTTTACTAAATAGCAATTTACAAAAAATCTTATATGTTTATTGCAGATTTCAGAATAATAAATAAAGATTAGTTACTTTCTTATGATTAATCTATTCTTTAACAAAGAGGAAGAAATTTTATTTTTGCTAGAAGTGATTCTTTATGTCTTAGAGATCTATACAGTGACTTGTCTAGGTTCTAGTATCTAGCCATAATAAAATATCTAGTTATTACAGCATTTTCCAGGTTTTTTTACATATCAGAAATTATTTAAATAGTCTGAGACACAGCTTTGTGTGACAATGGTATAATCTGAAATAATTAGAAATTAGTGAGTTGGGATGCTTAGAGGGCAGTATTATTAAAACCAAAACATCTATTTTACTTTCTCTCTTATTATTTAAATATCACTATGTGCTAGTACTGTACAGCTGCAATTAATAATCATCTTCAATTACCTCATCTTTGATGCTTGCCAAAAAGTACATGCAATAGCATGTTTAATTCATCATGTTTTGTTTGTACATTAATAAAAGGAAATTGCCCAGACAGGAACTGCAAAGTATTGTACAGCAGAAGTAGTGAATAGACAGCAAAAGGTCTGGTTTGGAAGTTCAATGTTCATTTACAAGCTATGGATCTAAAATAAAATATGGTTCAAAGCAAACTGTGGCTGTGCATTCAATATTTGCAAAATAAATTAAAAGTATAGTTCCATTTCTTTAAACTTTTATTTTAAATGAGTAATCTTTTCCTCTGGAAGTAGTGCTAAAACCTTCAGATGGACTACCAAGTTGTTAGCTGATTCAGTGATAACTGTAAGAATTTTCTGAACAGGTCCTATAAAAGAACTGGATTAAATTTGACAGGTGAAGCCAGAAGCTATCACCTAGGGATGAATTTGGTGTATTGTATTCTAAAGGCAGTTGTTCCTATTTTATTCTGCTGAAACAATGGATTTATACTTTTCTCTTTATATGAGAAAAGTATAAATCAGGTACTTTTAAGTTCAGAAATTGAAACTCTGTGATTGACAGTTTTGGTATCCTTTCTTTTTATTTTTGTCAAATCTCATTTGCATTTGCTGTTCTCAGACTGTTGAAGTATTGGGAGACCTTTCAGTCAAAGGAAAAGAAAAAAGACAACTAGGAGCAGAATTAACATTTTTCTTGATTATTATCAAACTTCAGCAGCACCCAAGCATGCAAAGGAAGTGGAGAAAGAAAGAAGAACTGGGAATAAAGTTTAGGCTTTATTTGCATCTTTGCACAGAAAGGAGCTGCTTCAGCTCATTCCCAACAGAAAATACAATTTTTAGTAACTCTTAAAATGAGAAAATTTAGCAGAACCCTAAAGTTACACCTGAATCCTAAGCTTATAATGAGCTCCTCTGGGAATCAGTCCTTCCACCTACTAAAATGCAGAAATTTTTCTTTCCTGTGGCACAAAGCGGATGCCAGGTATTGTGGTGCGGTGAACCTGGGAATCCCTGCTGATGTGCAGAAAGAGACACAAGGCTGTACTGCTGTGTCACAAGTGCAGGCAAGGGTTCAGGTGTGGTCTGTCACTTTGGGTTGTCTCAAGTAACCTGTGTGTCTCTTCCCTCCGCAGAGGTGCACAGCAAACAAAAAGAGAGTGGAAGGAGGCACAGCTGAAAAAGAGGGCACTTCTGAAAAGACAGAGTCTTTAGGGTTTAAGGAGGAATTTAGCTAGCCTTTCTCAAGCAGTACTCACCTCTCCTTCCTTGAGTGCTGTGATGCACTCTTTGCTCCTTCCTCTGCAAATCAAAGACAAATCCAGCACAGAATTCCAAAACCCAAGTAAGTCTAGTACAGAAATAAATTTAACAGTTCAAAATGTAGACTGAATTAATCAATTGCAGATTATTCCTGTTGGATTTGAGTAGTTTATTGTGATAGGCCAAGGAATATGAAATCTCACAGTGAAGGGAAGTCAGGATTTCTTTATATGCAACATTTGCTGTGGATTAACTGGAATTACATCACGTTAAACTGCCTTGAATCTGTTCTTTACTTTTCCTCTGGTGTAAATAACATGTCATTTTATCATAGATTATTAATCCTTCTTTGAAAGTAGGTTTCCTGAGATATGATCTGAATTCATTCTAATGCAATTGCTGTGTATGCAGCATCCTGAAACAGCTGTCACACTAGTAGTCCACTCTCTTTTGCTGGCTACCAAGGTCAGGTTATCTGTTAATCTCTTAATCATCTCCTGTGATCATAGTGCACATGTATCACCTAATGGGTTTAAATGCTAGTGCATGGACATTTATATCCCTTTGGCCCAGAATTCACATAACTGTACTATATAGCACTGAGATACACCTTGTACATGAGTGTGAATTGCTCCTGAGATCTGGCTGTCAGAGAAAGAGTGCATATAGGGCCATTCAATGATCATTTAACATACACATGCACACTAGCACCTCCAAAACAGGCATCACAGGCAGGATCCTAGTCTCTCCCTATGCAACAAGAATATTAGGAACAGTAATAAGGCCCCTGGAATCTCACCGCAGTGTAGAAACCCACTGTTTCTATCCCTTCCTCTCCAGTATGCAAAGGTGCAACAGCCATCACTTGCACATTATATATTCATTTGCTGCCCTTGTTCTTGCTATGTTTCTTCCTCCATATCACTTGTATAAAAGGAAAATCTCTGTCGTGGTTTAACCCCAGTCAGCAGCCAAGCGCCACACAGCCACTCCCTCACTCCCCATCCCCCCCCACTCCCGGTGGGATGGGGAGGAGAATCGGGAAAGAAGGTAGAACTCGTGGGTTGAGATAAGAACAGTTTAATAACTAAAGTAAAATATAATGCTAACTATAATAATAATGAAATATAATAATAATAATAATAGTAATGAAAAGGAATATAACAAAAAAAAGGAGGAGGGGGGGAAGGAAAAAAAAAAACAGTGATGCACAATGCAATTGCTCACCACCCGCTGACTGATGCCAGAGCAGCGATCCGCACAGGGGGCCAACTCCCCCCTGTTTATATACTGGGCATGACATTCCATGGTATGGAATACCACTTTGGCTAGTTCAGGTCAGCTGCCCCAGCTATGCTCCCTCCCAGCTTCTTGCACACCTGCTTGCTGGCAGAGCATGGGAAACTGAAAAGTCCTTGGCTTAAGAGAAGCGCTACTTAGCAACAACTAAAACATCAGAGTATTATCAACATCATTCTCACACTAAATCCAAAACACAGCACTGTACCAGCTACTAAGAAGAGAGTTAACTCTATCCCAGCCGAAACCAGGACAGTCTCTCACCAAAGTAGCTGATGGCAAAAATGAAGAGCTGCACAGTCCTTTTGAAGCACATGGCATTTAAAGAAGAAATGTGCCTGACTACGGCTACCTGGTTTCTTTAAACAAGGGCAGAGTACTTTAATTTTCAATGGTTTTTAACTTCATACTCATCGAAATCTTAATATTTATTATCATGCTGAAGATTTACAACACTTGTCTTAGCAAGTTCATTGATCTTTATCTAAAAAAAACAAGTCAGGGAATATGTGTTTATATTCATTGGTGTCACTCTCTTACCAGTCACTGAAATGTCCAGTTTTATTGTATTATAAAATTTAGTTTCACTGACTCCACAAATGCATTCTATTACATTGCAGATAGTAAAAAAAAAAATCTAAAAAAACTGCTTAAATATCTGCACAAAGTTTGATAGAGCAAATGCATGAATGATAAAATCCTTTTATTGCAACACATTTGAAGGATACATGTGCTGAACTTGATTAGTGCTTCCCACAATACTTTATAAGTATCTCAATGGTTTAAAGTATGAACACAGTGCATCCTTGACTGTTCAGCAGAGGAATTGCAACATCTTGAAGGATGTTCAAAACACAACAAGCAGCAAGTATTACTCATAGACAGTGAAAATCTTTAGGGAAATTAAGTCCTCTAGAATGAGTGCAGAGTCACATTGCTATCAGTGGGAACCCTCAGAAGAAAGTGACTCTCATCTCCTAAAACAGCCCAAAACCAGGTAGGATGCTTATGAAATGGGACCTTTCCATATTCTCTGATTGATATCATTGAACCTAGTAAGGTAATCTACATGGATTTGCTCTGAACGCCTCTGACATCTTATGAACTGAGGTGGAGGTCAAGAAGTAGATACATGAGTCCAATAAGGTTGGTATACAATTCAGTGTCACCTGTGATGAAAAGCCACAGATTACCTTCCAAGAGTCAGGGCACCAGCACCTTTTTGACAGAAACTCTCTAAACCAAGAACTGCTAGAGATGGAAAGGGTATCCTGGAGAAGTATCACTACATGATTGCATTTTTTCTATAATCTTCCCCAACTGCCTGTTGTTGGGCAATGTTGAAAGCATGACACTGGGCTAAGCAGGACCACTGGTCTAAGTATTGCACTTTTATTTTTATGGCTGTCACAGCTGCCTCAACAGATCCTATTGTCATTTCTACAGTGAGATAGCGATGTTCTTTTTCACATTGAAGGGAACGAACACTGCACCCCACTGGGGTGGGTCTAGAAGCAGGGAAGCCACACTTGATCTGCGAGAGGTGAGGAAGCTCATAATCTCTGTGGAAACAATGTATTTGGGTCCAGAAAGCATGTAGTTGAGCTATTACTGTGTTGACACAAGAAGTGAAATGAAGTATTTAATCACAGTTTTACAGTAAGATGTCTACACATTTAATGAAGATACATTAAATCTACAACAAATTTCAGGTGTTAGCATGCCATATGCTCTTAGCTTCTTGTGGAACTATTTTCTTATGTAGAATGTAATGAGGAACAAAAGGACAAAGAGATAATTAGAGCTAGATGGACATAAGGGGATTTCCATGAAGCAATGCTTCATCAGTTGGAGGTTGGTTTTCGCCAGATTTTCAGTCCTACTTAACATCACTTTACAGTTACATTTTGCAGCACGTAGCCCTGGATATAATATTTTTAAACTGTAAAAAATGCAGAGATTTTTAAAGGCAGAAAAGTAAATAGAGAGAGCTACTTGATGCCAACCACAGAATAAAAGACCTCAGAGGTTGAGGATTATGGTTGCATATGTTCTTGCATAAGGCAAAGAGAGTTTTTGGAGGCCACAGCATAGATCTGAATGAAAATACAGAAATGCTGATAGCTTGAAACATTTCCTCTAGAATAGCATTACTTAAGAAAATTCAAAATAACTTAAGCTTCCCTCCTGCTCCTCTTCAATTTAGCATTTTCAAGGGTACTTCTTGGGTCAATTCCTTATTATCTGTGGTCTCTGCACTCTGTGAATATTTGTTTTAGTGGCTTTTCTCTGAATATTTTTCTTTAGCTACCTGTATACACAGAGTGTTTGGGATATATTTAATCACTTGTGGGAGTTCTGCTCTTTTCCTGATTGAGACTAACAAACAGCCACATCTATGCTATTGTTATGGCAAAAATATAAACTTCATTGAGAATCTCCTTAAAGGAGTCACTTCAGAACTGTCATAACCATTTGCCTGAAACGTAAACATAATAATTTATAACTTAATGAGACTTTTAGAAACAAAGTTTGAGAAACAATTGCTAATGAACAAAATATTGTAAAAAATAGTTAAAACCAAAGATTTCTTTTTATCAATGTTTGCATAAAGTCTTTGTATCAGTCCTGAATATCCAGGCTTAAAACTCAGGTTTTTGTACCTATATAGACAGGCAAGCAATTTGGATGGGAATTGTCAAGGTTTAAATATCGCCTTTTAGCATGATCTAGTTTGGTCACTAAGGCCATCTGCAGTTTTCAACAATGAAAAAACTCAGCAACAAGTCAAATGTATAATAGACATTTGAAATTGGTGGGTCAAATTTATCCCAAGATATAATTCCATGCAGGTGCATCAAGAATTATTTTTGCTTATGCAGGGAACGTTATCTTCTATTTTGAAGCACACATTAGCAGCATTTCATTTTAGGGACTACACACTGAGATATTCATATCTCAGAATTGTTCTTGTTTTGGGGTTTTTGGGGGGTTTTTTTGGTTTTTTTTTTTGTTTGGGAATGAACTTCAAAGAGTCTGAGGGCATAGCCAAATCCAGGCTTGTGACAGAAACTCACCTGCAACAGTGACTAAGGGTTTCAATTGCTACTCCAGAGTTCTCTTTTAAATATACCAGTCATCAAGACACCTACGTGCAAAGTCAGGATGGTAGAGCTGAAGTCAGTATATTTGCCTGGAAGCTTCCAAAAGCAAAGCCAGATAGAAAAAGGAAATTCAAAACTCTTTGACTATTATAATTATATCTTATACCTGTTGAGTACTCAGCAGAAAAGTCTTATCTTTTGAACAGTTAATATATTTCTTTTACATTTTATTTGATGTAATAGTTGCAGATGACTAATTTTATGGGGAAACACGTTTCTGTCTGTGAACCTAGAAATCTTTGCCAAAACATTTGGATTCACTTTATCCATTATTTCAACAAATAGAGCGCTAGGTATTTTATATGTTGCTGTTGAAGGGCTCTTGTTTATATTAAACTGGAGACGTGTACCGTTCTTTAAGAGGCTTGAAAGAAATTATGCAGCCATAGGGAATGCCTTTCTAACTTCATAAGCAACAGGGGACCACTCAGCACACCATTTGTTACAAACTCTGTAACCTTCATACAATAGATTTAAACAACTACTTGCAAACATGTCAATGCAATATTATTTTAATTGGTGTTGAGTTTACCTCAACCTATTTTGTTGCTTCATAGTTTAGTTTAAAAAAAATGTGAGGCAAAGCAACAACAGGAGTATATTTGTGAAATCCAGGAGTTTAAAAGCTTCTACTTCTACTGATAAATTTTCTTTCCAACAGGAAATTGGAAGTTTATTAGAAGTCAGGTGAGCATTATAATGCTTTTTCTCTAGAGAGGTTTATGAAGATCTGAGAAGTCAGTAGATGAAACATGAATACTGGGGATCTAGCTTTTTTCAAGCAGGTCTTTGAACTCAGTGACAGCAAGAAAAATGGAATATAACTAGATAATATTTCATTTCTATTCTACAGAGGGTTTTTTTTAAACCTTAATGAATTCATAGGATCTGATGATTTAAAAAAAGAGGTGTCAGAGGAACCGAATGACTGTCTCCCCTGCACCTGTCTTTTGTACCTAATAGAGAGTCCTTAGGGAGCTTTTTGATGCCTACATACATATGGACACACGGTCACGCTCAGTCTATCTATTCAGAGACAATCCTGATCTGCTAGGCTGTAGCAATGCCTATGGAGCAACTCTCTCACCTAATGATATGCAGCATTCTTTTTGCTGCTCATGAAGTTATATATTTGACTCTTCAATGTTTATTCTGAGAAATTAAATTATTGTAGTCTTCATAAAAATATATTCACTGAATACATTTTTCATTCCGAAACCTTGATCTTTTGATAAGTATATGAAACATTCATCAACATTATCAACAACATTAATATATCCACACTATATATTATAGTTTTGAGTACAATGTCTATTAATCATTGTCAAAAGAAATTACTCTATAGTTTGCTTTTTAAACTGGGGACCATGTATTTATTTAGTCTTCTTCAGAGTTATTCAGACTCGCAAGGCTTCACAGATAATAATAAACAATTCTTGCAAAGACTGACAATAATATAAAACAAATGAAAAAGTAATCACCAAGGAACAATTCGACTCCGTTATATTTCTATTAGTTCAACTTTTACAAGAACAAGAGAGCTGATATTAATATCTTCTTCTGAAAAGTGCTTAGGCAAATCTAAGTGTGCACCCTTGAGCAACAAAATTCTTTTTAACAAGATGATTTCTGGCAGTTAGTTCAGACATAATCTGAGGATAATTTTATTCTCCTCTGCAAATCCTGAAATAGAGATCGTTCACTTAAAAGCTTGCTGCTTGATAGTTTACTTGCCTGGAAAAATATGAAGTAGATTTTGCATTTATTGCATAATCAGGATGGAATTTCTAAAACTTGGCAAGAGATGGGGGGCGAAAAGGTGTGGGTAAAAAACTTTTTGTTGCTGACAAGTTTTGCCTCTTTTATCTTTTTATTCTCATGTACCTGTATCTACCTGATGTCTCATATTTTGTATTGAGTTATCTCTAGTGCATGAACCATCTTTTTGTTATAAACTTGTATAACTGGCTCTAAGTGCACCACTTGGGTATGTAGGCATTACTGAAGTATAAAATCCAGGTCCATTCAGCCTTAAAATGGAAGGCCTATTTAACTAGCATGGCTGAGGCATGCCAACTTATGTAACCACTGACACACAAATTGTGTGACTGATATTCATTGTGGTACATCTTTGATTTCCCAACCAGAATGACCTGTTATCTATTTACATCTGCGGACAACCTTCAACAAGATTCCTGAGCATCTTGATCTCAAAAAAACCCACCAACCCAAAATCTCAAGCACAGTCCCGTCTCTGGATTCATAATGTGAATCCCTAAGTCCTTTGTCACTAAGCCCTTTTGCAGTATAAATTAACAATAAGCAGTTAAAATAGCTTCATTATACCTGCTTAGGGTTTGAAAGTAGGAACCAGTTCAACCTCTTTGGCAAAGAAGCAACATTAATATCAAAGCTGTTCACCATTGAATGGAAGAACCACACTGAGTTTCATTTCCAGCTAAGGATAGGAGAGGTACAATACCAGCTGCTTTTGGGTTTCCAACAAAGAAAGAGCTTCCCACTTATGATCGAAATAGCCTAACAGCCATCAAAGAGATGCTCAGAAAGGCCTTACAGCAGTACCCAACTCTGTCCAGTTTGGAACTTGTGCCTTCTGGCATTCATCTCATCAAACATTGCTTTGTAGCATCATAATAGCATTTATCATGATTAAGTATTATTTACAGTGGTTTTCTGGCATATTTAAATTTGTAACTTGGAACTTGAGTTTAAAATGGCTGCACTGAGCTAGCCGACAGTTACATCTAACATTGTATATTGCTTTTGATGGTTTCTATATCATACTGCATTAGATACGCCAGTCAAGCTAATAGTACTGAGAAGCTTACCTTTGGACAGACCCTCCTCTTAGGGAAGTCTGCTGCCTCCCTGGGGCCCTGGTTAAGGACATCACTAGGAAACTTCCTAGCCTGGTACGGCCCTCGGACTATTACCCGTTATTGCTCTTCCATGTGGGTGGTGATGAAGTCACAATGCGTAGTCCAAGGGCAATCAAAAGAGACTTCAGGGCCTTGGGACAGTTGGTAAGGGAATCTGGAGCACAGGTAATTTTTTCCTCTATCCTTCCAGTTGCGGGCAGTGACATTGGAAGAAACAGACGCGCTCAGTCTACTAATACATGGCTCCGTGGCTGGTGTCACCGCCACAATTTTGGGGTTTTCAGTAACGGGATGGTCTACACGGCACCAGGCCTGCTGGAGTTGGACAGGATTCACCTTTCTCAAAGGGGGAAGAGGGTCTTTGCTCACAAGCTAGTGGGGCTCGTTGACAGAGCTTTAAACTAGACTTGAAGGGGGAGGGGGATAATATCAGGCTTGCCCATGGCAAGCTGTGAGACAACACGCCAAGGTTAGAGGGATGGGGTGCTAGCAAGGGCCCTCAGCCTGTTGCTCTGAGACTTGCTGGCTACACTGGAGCACACTTGAAGTCTTACAGAGAGGAGCCAGGGGCTCCTGAGGTAATAGGAGCTAACAGGGAAACACCAGTGAAATACCTCAAAGGAATTAAGGGGTGTTCCTCTAAGAAGGTGACATGGCCGACAGCCCAGCTGAAGTGCCTCCACACCAATGCACGCAGCATGGGCAACAAACAGGAGGAGCTGGAAGCCACTGTGCTGCTAGAAAGCTATGACCTAGTTGCCATTACTGAAACTTGGTGGGATGAATCCCATGACTGGAGTGTGGCTATCGATGGCTACAAGCTGTTCAGAAGGGACAGGCGAGGAAGGAGGAGCGGAGGGGTTGCCCTCTACGTCAAGAAATGGATAGATTGTGAAGAGCTGTCTCTGAAGAATACCCACGAGCAGGTTGAAAGCTTATGGGTAAGAATTAGAGACCGAGGCAACAAAGGGAACCTTGTGGTTGGTGTCTACTACAGGGCGCCCTGATCAAGGGGAGCCTATTGACAAAGCCTTCTTACTCCAGCTACAGGAGGCATCGCGCTTGCAGGCTCTCGTCCTGCTGGGGGACTTCAACCACCCCGACATCTGCTGGAAAAGTAGCACGGCAAGCTGTAGGCAATCCAGGAGACTCCTGGAGTGCATTGAGGATAACTTCTTAAGCCAGGTAATAGACAGCCCTACCCAGAGGGGATGCGATACTGGACCTGATGGTCACCAACGCAAGTGAGCTAATCAGTGATGTCAAGATTGGAGGCAGCCTGGGCTGCAGTGATCGTGCACTGGTGGAGTTTGCAGTCCTGAGGGATATGGGACAGGCGAAGAGTAAAGTCAGGACCCTGAATTTTAGGAAAGCAAGCTTCCAGCTGTTCAAGGAGTTAGTCAATAGGACCCCCTGGGAAACTGCCCTCAGGGACAAGGGAGCAGAACAGAGCTGGCAGATCTTTAAGGATGCTTTCCATAGAGCGCAAGAACTCTGGATCCCCAGGCGTAAGAAATCAGGAAAGGAAGGCAAGAGACGGGCATGGAGGAGTCGAGACCTGCTGGTCAAACTAAAGGGCAAGAAGGAAATGCACAGGCAGAGGAAGCAGGGACAGGTATCCTGGGAAGAGTATAGGGATGCTGCCCAGTTGCGTAGGGATGGGGTCAGGAAGGCCAAGGCGCAGCTGGAGCTGAACTTGGCAAGGGACGCAAAGAATAATAAGAAGGGCTTCTATAGGTATGTCAGTCAGAAAAAGAAGGTCAAAGAAAGTGTACCACCACTGATGAACACGACTGGCAAACTGGTAACAATGGACGAGTGTATTGGGTCTAGCTGAGATGGAGTTAATTTTCCCAATAGGGTTCAGTTCACCTTTGCAACATAATCAATAGCTATCAGTCAATAGTAATTTTAAGCTAAGTTGTAGGACTGACTCTGGTATTCAGTGTTTATAAAAGTAGGTCCCAAAAATGCAGCTCTGTGGCAAATACCCTATACATTTTTGCCATG
The DNA here is from genome assembly GCF_018139145.2 of Gymnogyps californianus. Taxonomy (NCBI): domain Eukaryota; kingdom Metazoa; phylum Chordata; class Aves; order Accipitriformes; family Cathartidae; genus Gymnogyps; species Gymnogyps californianus. The sequence goes on along the minus strand of NW_026114235.1, from coordinate 957,996 downwards.
GCTCAGTGACAGGAATCAGGAACTGAAGATATTTCTCTTTTTCTTAACTAATTTAATTGATAACAAGTAAATTAATAGTCGTAGCAATTAGTTTGCCTGTTTCTGCTTCAGAGTTTGTCTGCATATCCCTGCATTACATAAGCAAAACAAAGCGCATATTGTCTCAGATATTTGGCATTTCATACCCAACAAAAGCTTGTCATGGTTTTAAGTTAATTTCACAAGCTTAAAGTTGTATCAGCACAGTCTTTTGTCTGTGAATGTAATAGCTCTATTAGGAGGGGAAAAAAAAAGAAAGCTTCTTTGTGAAAGTCTGCAATTAATCAGTTAAGGATCTAGCTGCAAAGTCATAATTTATTGATGATTGCACAGAGGATACTGAAATGATAGTATTAGTGAGTTGGTAGATTTATACAGATTATGTGTGTTCTATTCACAAGCGCTAGACACATTTTGTCCCTGTAAGTTTCTGAATATAATTGCATCAAGATGTTTATTTAGCAATCCAAAAACTTTCTTAAGAATAATATGGAGTAGTGGGATTATCATAAAAGATAAATATTTACAGTACATGGAAAAACATGATCATTCTGTGTTGGAAGTTTTCTAAAGAACTTGTTGATGTTGGCAGATTAACTGCATATTTGATTGAAATTTTTTTTAAAAAGGACAGAACAAACCTAAAAAAAAGGAAGTAAAGTACAACTTAACTGTACTCACTGTTTAGGATTCTGCTACTAAAGTAAATCTGCTACTCCATCATTTTCACTCCCAATTATATATGATTCTACTACCACTAACTAGCCACAAGATATTCCTTCTACAAAAGAGACTATAGTTTAATTCAACTTCACTTCTTGCCCCCTCCTCATTTCTTTTCCATCTTGTTTCTATGTCATCAGAACATGAATTGGAAGACATTAAAGAATTCATAAAATTATGCTTCATTTTTGATATATATTTAAGCCTAACAATTAAATTTTCAACAGTATTTTGACTGTCTATAAGTAATTTCCAGTGCTCATTTTCTTTTCTATAAAAGCACTTTTGTTAATTGGTTTGAACAAATTGGGTTTGTCTTAGGTACAATTTTATGAAGCTCATACAAATTTTGTTTCTGTAACCGGACATAGATTAGAGAGATATTTCCGGCTTCTGATGAAAAGTATTCTAATGACTGTGATATACTCAATCTTGTTACTTTCTGGAAAAAAAAAAAAAAAGAATCCTCGTCTGTAGTGTACATATTAGACAGAAAAAAAATGTTTAAGCATGTGGGTTTTTTTCTCATATGAAAATTGCATTGACTTGAACAAAATACCACCTTTGACCTTTGACTAAGTTTTCTGCTACAGATTGTGCTGGTTTTGGCTGGGGTAGAGTTAATTTTCTTCATAGTAGCTAGTATGGGGCTTTGTTTTGGATTTGTGCTGGAAACAGTGTTGATAACACAGGGATGTTTTAGTTACTGCTGAGCAGTGCTTACACAGAGTCAAGGCCTTTTCTGCTTCTCACACCACCCACCAGCGAGGAGGCTGGGGGCGCACAAGAAGTTGGGAGGGGACACAGCTGGGACAGCTGACCCCAACTGACCAAAGGGATATTCCATACCATATGACGTCATGCTCAGCATATAAAGCTGGGGGAAGAAGAAGGAAGGGGGGGACATTTGGAGTGATGGCATTTTGTCTTCCCAAGTAACCGTTACACGTGATGGAGCCCTGCTTTCCTGGAGATGGCTGAACACCTGCCTGCCCATGGGAAGTAGTGAATGAATTCCTTGTTTTGCTTTGCTTGTGTGCATGGCTTTTGCTTTCCCTATTAAACTGTCTTTATCTCAACCCACAAGTTTTCTCACTTTTACCCTTCCGATTCTCTCCCCCATCCCACCGGGGGGAGTGAGCGAGCAGCTATGTGGTGCTTAGTTGCCAGCTGGGGTTAAACCTCGACAAGAGCTCTGTACTGAAACTTTTATAATAGAAATCCTGATTTATGTGAATAAAACTACATATACCTGTAGCTTGACTGGCATCAATGTCATTGATCATCTGAGTAAGGATTTGTATGTTTAGGCCCCAAAATGCATGTTTCTACAGTTCTGGACTGTCATACTTGACTATTCTGGATAATCCCATTAATCTAAGTTGTGTTCATGTACATTCAATCATTCATTTTTCTTCCATTGAACTATACTGAAAAGGAGTAACTCACAGGAAGAAAAGATAATAGGAAATTAAGCTGAACGTTCATAAGACAGAAGCAAGTTGCAAGAACCTTTGCCTAACATCTGCTTGACTTTCGATAAAGACCGTGAAACCATTGCTCTGTTATTTCCCTAAACCAAAGAGCAGCCCTTCTGAAGTATATGGCTGAGTTTCTTTTTGAACTCTTAAATTTATAGAAGACTCCAGATGCAAAACAAGTTTAGATGCAGCCAACCTGTATAAACCAAAGCACTTCTTCCAAAAGAAGGAAAGAAATGAAGTCTTCTAAAAGTTCAAGCTGGTGACTTTCAGAAAGTCCTTGTCAAATTTTTTTCTCATGGATTCACTTTTCAAGGCACATATAGTTTGCTTTTGCTTTAGGTTGATACTCACCCAAGAAACTCATAGGAAATTGGTGAAGTTATACCTGGTTGAAATCATTGTACATATAGGATTACACGGTAACTGGTGCTCTTGGCCTTCTGTTGTGGTAAGAAAGTACATAGTTTGCTGATGATACTAAATTAGGAGGAGCTGTGGACTCCCTCGAGGGTAGAGAGGCCTCATAGAAAGATCTGGATACACTAGAGAGCTGGGCAATCACCAACCGTATGAAATTTAACAAGAGCAAGTGCCAGATTCTGCACCTGGGACGGGGCAATCCTGCTTATACATACAAATTGGGGGACGAGAGACTGGAGAGCAGCCCTGCCGAAAGAGATCTGGGGGTTTGGGTCGATGGCAAGTTGAACATGAGTCAACAGTGTGCCCTGGCAGCCAAAAGGGCCAACCGTGTCCTGGGGTGCATCAAATACAGCATAGCTAGCCGGTCAAAGGAGGTGATTGCCCCCCTCTACACTGCACTGGTGTGGCCCCACCTCGAGTACTGTGTGCAGTTCTGGGTGCCTCAATATAAGAAGGCCATCAAACTATTAGACTGTGTCCAGAGGAGGGCGACCAAGATGGTGAAAGGCCTCGAGGGCAAGGCTTATGAGGAGCGGCTGAGGTCACTTGGTTTGTTCAGCTTGGAGAAGAGAAGGCTGAGGGGTGACCTCATTGCAGTCTACAACTTCCTCAAGGGGGGCAGCAGAGGGGGAGGTGCTGATCTCCTCTCTCTGGTGACCAGCGATAGGACACGAGGAAATGGAATGAAGCTGCGTCAGGGGAAGTTCAGATTGGACATTAGGAAAAGGTTCTTCACTGAGAGGGTGGTTGGTCACTGGAACAGGCTCCCCAGGGAAGTGGTCACAGCACCAAGCCTGCCAGAGTTCAAGGAGCGTCTGGACGACGCTCTTAGTCATATGATTTAGTGTTAGGTAGTCCTGCGAGGAGCAGGGAGTTGGACTCCATGATCCTTATGGGTCCCTTCCAACTTGAGATATTCTATGATTCTATGATAGTCAAAAGGGACTTTGTCATGGAGAACAGAAGTTGGAGAGCAGCTCTCAAAATCAAGTGCTATTCATCAATCAGTGCTAGGGGTGTTCAGAATAAAGGGCCAAACACTGCTCTCCCTAGCCAGAATTGCATTTAGGAGGACAGTTGGGAGACAGGAATGCACATGCCACAGAAGTAAATCCCCTAGGGAATTGGGGGACATATTACCGATTCACACATACGCTACTGGTGCAATCTGTTTTCACTAGGAAAGTTCTTTTCAAAAGAGTTGTGGGATGACTCTCACTTTTCCCACTCTGCCAGTGACCTTCCTTCCTCTTCCAGAGGAGCTCTTAGGACTAGAGGCAAGATTTCACCCAAAACAACTAAAATTGGTCCTTTGTGATGATGACGGTATGTGAGAAATATTGTAAATGAATGAAAGGTGACAGAGGTTCAGGAAGCCACACACTTTATGTACCTACCTTTAAACCTATGTGTGAGGCCATTTATGATAGTGTACTTACTTGAGTCCTTAAAAGTAGGTGAATGCTTAACCACTTTATAAACAGAGCTCTTAAGTCCATAAGGAGTCCGCTTGCGTAATAAACACCCTTAGAGTCAAAAGCCACTTATGTATACTGTAAAGCTGTGGTGGGTTGACCCTGGCTGGATGCCAGGTGCCCACCAAAGCCACTCTATCACTCCCCTCCTCAGCTGGACAGGGGAGAGTAAATATAATGAAAGGCTTGTGGGTTGAGATAAGGACAGAGAGATCACTCAGCAATTACCGTCACGGGCAAAACAGACTCCACTTGGGGAAATTAACTTAATTAATTGCCAATCAAATCAGAGTAGGGTAATGAGAAATAAAATCAAATCTTAAAACACCTTCCCCCCACCCCTCCCTTCTTCCCAGGCTTAACTTTACTCCAGATTTTCTCTACCTCCTCCCTCCGAGTGGCACAGGGGGACGGGGAATGGGGGTTTGGGTCAGTTCATAACGCTTTGTCTCTGCCGCTCCTTCCTCCTCAGGGGGAGGACTCCTCACACTCTTCCCCTGCTCCACCGTGGGGTCCCTTCCACAGGGTGCAGTCCTTCAGGAACAGACTGCTCCAGCATGGGTCCCCCGCGGGGTCACAAGCCCTGCCAGCAAACCTGCTTCAGTGTGGGCTCCTCTCTCCATGGGTCCACAGGTCCTGCCAGGAGCCTGCTCCAGCACAGGCTTCCCACGGGGTCACAGCCTCCTTCGGGTGCATCCACCTGCTCTGGCATGGGGTCCTCCATGGGCTGCAGGTGGATTTCTGCTCCACCGTTAACCTCCATGGGCTGCAGGGGGACAGCCTGCCTCACCATGGTCTTCACCAGGGGCTGCAGGGGAATCTCTGCTCCGGCGCCTGGAGCACCTCCTCCCCCTCCTTCTTCCCTGACCTTGGGGTCTGCGGAGTTGTTTCTCTCACATCTTCTCACTCCTCTCTCCAGCTGCAGGTTGTTACGGAGGGTTTTTTTCCCCTTCTTAAATATGTTATCACAAAGGCGCTGCCACCATCGCTGATTGGCTCGGCCTTGGCCAGCGGCGGGTCCGTCTTGGAGCCAGCTGGCATTGGCTCTATCGGACATAGGGGAAGCTTCTGGCAGCTTCTCACAGAAGCAACCCCTGTAGCCCCCCCGCTACCAAAACCTTGCCACGCAAACCCAATACAAAAGCACATAAGGAAGAAAATACTATCAAAAATTTAGGGGGGGGGTTCACTTTATAACTGCTTGCTAGTAAGCATGAGCATCTGTAAGATTTGCAGTTCTTATTGGATCACAGCTGAAAATGTATGTAAAAATGTTTGGGTTTATGTCTGATTAAGTATTAAAGCTGATGCCCCAGTATAATATTGCACACACAGCTACCTTTGTAACACACACATTTATTTGCCAGAACATAAAGATGCAGAGGCAGTGTTACTTAGATTCTTAAGTGTATTGGGTCTAGCTGAGATGGAGTTAATTTTCCCCATAGCAGCCCTCATAGTGCTGTGCTCTGTATTGGTAGCTAGAAAGGTGTGGATAACACACCAGGGTTTTGGCTACTGCTGAGCAGTGCTCCCACAGCATCAAGGCTGCCTCTCCAACATTGCCCCCCCCTCACCCAGTAGGCTGGGGGTGGGCAAGATCTTGGGAGGGGACAGAGCCAGGACAGCTGACCCCAACTGACCAAAGGGATATTCCATACCATATGACATCTGCTCAGCATAAAATCTAGGAGGAGGAGGAGGAAGGGGGGGCATTCGTTTATTTACGTTTGTCTTCCAGAGCAACCACTACGCGTACTGAAGCCCTACTTCCCGGGAAGTGGCCAGACATCACCTGCTGATGGGAAGTAGAGAATAAAATCTTTTGTTTTTCTTTGCTTTCGCGCGCGACCTTTGCTTTTGCTTTATTAAACTGCCCTTATCTCGACCTACGAGCCTTTTGTTATATTTTCTCCCCCTGTCCAGCTGAGGAGGGGGAGTGATAGAGCGGCTTTGGTGGGCACCTGGCATCCAGCCAGGGTCAACCCACCACAGTCCTTTTTGGCGCCCAACGTGGGGCTCAACAACAGCAGTTTTGTATTAAGCATGCTATAGCTATAGTAGTTATTAAGTGGCAAGCTCCTGTGCAGGTCACGGAGTTTGCTGGCTGCACTGCTTATCTCTTTATTTTGCTGAGCTTGGGAACATGTTAATAGAAACAATGGGTATGTGCTTTGCCCTGGCATTGATGGCCTTGCTGTGCTGCGGGAGCTATCTTGTGGAGAGGATGAGGGAATACATCTCCCTCTCCCTACCCAGGATTGATGTGGATGGTTTTATTATGCAAGCTCCCGAGGTCCTTGTTCACCCTTATGTGAGCTGTTTAATACTATTAATTAATACTGTTGGCATATTATGGGTTTTGTGGAATCTGGTCTCGTCCTGGTGTAAGAAAGAGAAGACAACTATTGAGTGAGGCAATACTGAAAAGTGCCCTGAGGCGGCCGGTCCCTGGGTGGCAGGGTGTGTGGAAGGATTTGGGCAGGTGCCTAGGGCAGTTATCACCTCCCATAGCCTGGGACTTTACACCTGAACAGGCAAGCAACCCTGGCAAACTGACGCACCACCTGATAGAAGGGTGCCTTGCCCACCCCAATGAAAACCAACGGCTTCTAGCACTGTACTGGGGCCTGGCCTGTGCCTATCGAGCCACAGTTCAGTATTCTCAGAGGATTACGGTTGAGGCAGGGACCCAAACTGCATCTGAGAACACCACGGTTGAGATAGATAGGCACCCAAACAACAACAACAACTACAGTAATTGCCCCAGTAGTGAAAAAGAAACAGTGGACAAGGAGAACAACGGGTCCATACCCTCGATTAGTAAGGGAGGAGGAAGAAGAGGAAAGGTTTGATCAAGAAGCCGGTCCTTCGACAAAGAAATGGGAGGAAGGAATGAGAGAACTCAGACAGGAAGCAGAAACTACCTGGTCCCTGACCTCATCAGAGCTTCGAGACATGCAGAAAGATTACAGCCGCCAGCCAGGTGAGCGGATTGCTGCCTGGCTGCTCCGATGCTGGGATAGCGGGGCCAACAGTCAGCAATTGGAAGGCAAGGAAGCCCAACAGCTGGGATCTCTTGCTAGAAACCGGGGAATTGAGAGAGGAATTGGAAAAGAGGCAGCAATTTGCAGTCTCTGGAGACAACTCCTCTCAAGTGTGAGGGCAAGATATCCATTCAAGGAAGATCTTGTCAGCTCCCCAGGAAAGTGGACTACTGCAGATGAAGGCATCCAATACCTGAGAGAATTAGCGGTGCTGGAAGTCATCTACAGTCATCTAGATGATGATGAGGTCTCCAAAGATCCAGAGGATGTCCTATGCACACAGGCCATGGGGAGGAAGGTGATTCAAAGTGCCCCAGCGTCATATTCTAACAGCTTGGCAGCGATGTATTGCCCAGATATGGATACACCAACTGTGGAGAAAGTGTCTTCCTGACTCTGAAACTTTGAAGAAAATCTCTGTCCCTCCTCATCCCTACGGAACAGCACCTTGGCTGTTAGGGGTGCCCCAAGAAGTCAGTCCCCTCCTGCCCCGGTCAGAGGGAAAGGGAGCCCCAGGCGCATGCCGCATGGTGCACTCTGGTTCTTCCTGCGTGACCAGGGGGAGGACATGAGGAAGTGGGATGGCGAACCCACCTTTAAGCTGGAAGCCCGTGTACGTGAACTGAGAGGAAAGACAGCTGTTAAGAAGGGGTCACCCAAGAAGGCTGTCAGCATAGTTGCTGTAGAGACACAAGAAGGCAATCAGCGATCTCCCAGACATAGAAGAACTGAAATCGCCTCCCTTGATTCTGGTGAGGGGACTTCTGGTCTGGCACTGCAAGGGTCAGACAGCGAATACTCTGACCAGGAACAGGAATAGAGGGTCCCTGCCTTCGGCCAGGAGGAGGAAAGGGATGACCGGGTATACTGGACTGTGTGGATTCGATGGCCTGGCACATCAGACCCACAGAAGTATAAGGCTTTGGTAGACACCGGTGCACAGTGTATGCTGGTGCCATCAGGGTATAGGGGCACAGAACCCATCTGGATCTCTGGAGTGACAGGGGATGCCAAGAATTGTCTGTATTGGAGGCTGAGGTGAGCTTAACAGGGGACAAGTGGGAAAAGCACCCCATTGTGACTGGCCCAGAGGCCCCTTGTATCCTTGGCATAGACTACCTCAGGAGAGGGTACTTCAAGGACCCAAAGGGGTACCCATGGGCTTTTGGTGTAGCCACTGTGAACACAGAGAAGATCAAACAGCTATCTACCCTGCCTGGCCTCTCGGAAGATCCCTTCTGTTGTGGGATTGCTGCGAGTTGAAGAACAGCAGGTGCCAATTGCTACCAGGACAGTGCACCGGCGACAATATCGCACAAACCGAGACTCCCTGGCTCCCATCCATGAGCTGATTCATCAACTGGAGAGCCAGGGAGTCATCAGCAAGACTCACTCACCTTTCAATAGTCCCATATGGCCAGTGCAAAAGTCTGACGGGGGGTGGAGGTTAACAGTAGACTATCGTGGCCTGAACAAAGTGACACCACCACTGAGTGCTGCTGTACCAGACATGTTAGAGTTCCAGTATGAACTGCAGTCAAAGGCAGCCAAGTGGTATGCTACAATTGACATCATTGCCAATGCATTTTTCTCAATTCCTTTGGCAGCAGAGTGCAGGCCACAGTTTGCTTTCACGTGGAGGGGTGTCCAATACACCTGGAATCGACTGCCCCAGGGGTGGAAGCACAGCCCTACCATTTGCCATGGACTAATCCAAACTGCACTGGAACAGGGTGATGCCCCTGAACATCTACAATACATCGATGACATCATCGTGTGGGGCAACAAGGCAGAAGAAGTGTTTGAGAAGGGAAAAAGAGTCATTCAGATTCTTCTGAAAGCTGTTTTTTCCATAAAGAAAAGCAAGGTCAAGGGACCTGCACAGGAGATCCAGTTCTTGGGAATAAAATGGCAGGATGGACACCATCATATGCCCATGGATGTGGTCAACAAGATAGCAACTATGTCTCCACCAGCTAACAAGAAGGAAACACAAGCTTTCCTAGGCCTTGTGGGGTTCTGGAGAATGCATATTCCAGGTTATAGTCAGCTTGTGAGCCCTCTCTATCCAGTAACCTGAAAGAAGAACTATTTTGAGTGGGGCCTTGAGCAACAGCAAGCCTTTGAGCATATCAAACAGGAAATAGCTCATGCGGCAGCTCTTGGGCCTGTCCAGACAGGACCAGCTGTGCAAAATGTACTCTACACTGCAGCTGGGGAGCATGGTCTCACCTGGAGGGAGCCTCTGGCAGAAAACACCAGGAGAAACCCGAGGTCGACCATTAGGGTTTTGGAGCCGGGGGTATCGAGGATCAGAAGCCCACTACACCCGAACTGAAAAAAGAGATACTAGCAGCATATGAGGGGGTTCGAGCTGCTTCAGAAGTTGTTGGTACAGAAGCATATCTCCTCTTGGCACCACGATTGCCCGTGCTACACTGGATGTTCAAAGGAAACATCCCCTCTACACATCACGCAACCAGCACTACATGGAGTAAGTGGGTATGACTGATCATGCAACGAGCTCGACTGGGGAAACCCAGCCACCCAGGAATCCTGGAAGAGATCATGGACTGGCCAGAAGGCAGAGATTTTGGAGCATTGCCTGAGGAGGTGGCTCGTGCCCAAGAGGCACCACCACCATATAATGAGTTATCAGAAGATGAAAGGCGTTATGCTTTGTTTACTGATGGATCCTGTCGTGTGGTAGGAAACCATCAGAAGTGGAAAGCTGCTGTGTGGAGTCCCGCATGACAAGTCGTTGAGGCCACTGAAGGAGAAGGTGAGTCAAGTCAGTTTGCAGAAGTGAAAGCCATCCAGCTAGCCCTAGAGATTGCTGAACGAGAAAAGTGGCCAGTACTCTATCTCTCTACTGACTCCTGGATGGTGGCTAATGCCCTATGGGGGTGGCTGCAGCAGTGGAAGAAGACCACTTGGCAGCACAGGGGTAAACCCATCTGGGCTGCTGCATTGTGACAGGACATTGCTGCCCAGGTAGAAAACATGGCTCTAAAGTTACATCATGTAGATGCTCACACGCCCAAAAGCCGCGCCACTGAAGAACATCGAAACAATGAACGGGTAGACAAGGCTGCCAAAATCGAAGTAGCTCAGGTGGATCTGGACTGGGAGCGTAAGGGTGAGCTATTTGTAGCTCGATGGGCCCACGAAACATCGGGACATCTAGGGAGAGATGCAACATACAGATGGGCTCGTGATCAAGGGGTGGACCTGACCATGGAGGCCATCGCACAGGTCACTCATGAATGTGAAACATGTGCTGCAATCAAGCGAGCCACACAAGTAAAATCTCCCTGGAACAGAGGGCGGTGGCTGGGTTTTCGATATGGCGAGGCCTGGCAAATTGACTATATTGGACCACTGCCACGAACACGCCAAGGCAAGCACTACATACTCACCATGGTGGAAGCAACTACTGGCTGGCTAGAGACATACCCTGTAAACCATGCCACTGCCCGAAACACCATCTTAGGCCTCGAAAGGCAAATTTTGTGGCAACATGGTACTCCAGAAAGAATTGAATCAGACAATGGGACTCATTTCTGGAATAACCTCATAAACTCCTGGGCAAAGAAACACGGCATTGAGTGGGTGTATCACATCCCCTATCACCCACAAGCCTCTGGAAAGACAGAGATATAATGGACTGTTAAAGACTATGTTGAGAGCATTGGGCAATGAGGCATGGAAGCACTGGGATACAAATTTAGCAGAAGCCTCTTGGCTAGTTAACCCCAGAGGATCTGCTAACCATCCTGGTCCTGCCCAAACAAAACCCCTACATACTGTGGGAGGAGACAAGGTCCCCGTAGTGCACATGGGGAAGTGGCTGGGGAAGGCGGTATGGATTGCTCCTCCCATGGGAAAAGGCAAACCCATTCATGGGATTGTCTTTGCTCAAGGACCTGGGTGTACTTGGTGGGTAATGCGGAAGGATGGGGAGACCTGGTGTGTGCCTCAAGGGGATTTAACCTTGGGGGAAAAATAATCTGTGATGTGAGTTGTATGTTGTAGGAAGTAATGCAGCAGGAATGACCTGAACCGACAAAGAGTGAGTTTCACAAGGAACCAGACGAGTGCAATGATGACCCAAACCAAGCCAGTGTTGGTGCTCAACAATCAAACATACTGCTTCTCCTGTCCTGAACACCCATCTTGACAGATGGGGCCCAAGTCATAGCCTGTTTGTGAACATCTGGAGGAGTGGAAGAAGCCCATGGAATGGGAGAGTAATATCTCTCTGTTAAAGGACAGAGGATAGTAGTTAATGAGAAAATGTGTAAATCTGTATGTTGGGTATAAAGGTGGTTTAAGTATGTAGTTTAAATCATAAGTGTTGGTAAGAAGGGATTTCAGTAATGAGAATTAAATACGATGGGATGGTTAGAAGATATATATATATATGTGTGTGCATTAAATTATGATGTGGGACCTGAGCATGATGCAAATGGTATGGAATAAGGGGTGGAGATTGTATTGGGTGTGGCTGAGATGGAGTTAATTTTCCCCATAGCAGCCCTCATAGTGCTGTGCTCTGTGTTGGTAGCTAGAAAGGTGTGGATAACACACCAGGGTTTTGGCTACTGCTGAGCAGTGCTCCCACAGCATCAAGGCTGCCTCTCCAACATTGCCCCCCCCTCACCCAGTAGGCTGGGGGTGGGCAAGATCTTGGGAGGGGACAGAGCCAGGACAGCTGACCCAAACTGACCAAAGGGATATTCCATACCATATGACATCTGCTCAGCATAAAATCTAGGAGGAGGAGGAGGAGGAAGGGGGGGCATTCGTTTATTTACATTTGTCTTCCGGAGCAACCACTACGCGTACTGAAGCCCTACTTCCCGGGAAGTGGCCAGACATCACCTGCTGATGGGAAGTAGAGAATAAAATCTTTTGTTTTCCTTTGCTTTTGCGTGTGACCTTTGCTTTTGCTTTATTAAACTGCCCTTATCTCGACCTACGAGCCTTTTGTTATATTTTCTCCTGCTGTCCAGCTGAGGAGGGGGAGTGATAGAGCGGCTTTGGTGGGCACCTGGCATCCAGCCAGGGTCAACCCACCACATTAAGGCTGAGAAATATGTCAGGATGTTGCATTATAAATCAATGACAAGCCTCCCACTGACAATATTGGCAGCAGAATTTCACCCTTTTTCACTTGAAGTGTATCTGTAAAATGGGTATAATGATTATTGCCTGCTTCACCATGTTGTTTGACTAAAAACTTTTGACTGAGTCCTGAAGATTCCCCCTGTGCACAGATATCTGTGACTCCCATCCTATTATTAAGGACTGAGTCCTTAAGGTAATGACTGTGTTGAGTCTTTGAGCCCCTGAGAAATCAACAGATGAGCATAGTATTATCATTATCATTAAAGCCAATAATTATACCTTTGTTAAAAGTATATTCTAAAATCATTTTCAGCAGTGCTTCTAAACAGGTGCTTCATGCATCTGGCATACCTTATTTTTGTCTTAACATGTTAGCCATTTGCTCAACTTTTGAGTCATGGGTGCTCTAACTGTTGATGTCGGTGAAGCTCCACCAAGAGACACTGCCAACTATCTAACAGAGATTTGAGGGAGAGGAAGGACTATTCTGCTCATCTGTTCTGACCTCCTGTCATAATTCCTGCAATAAAGCTGGTTTTTTTCCTTTCCACCACATAAGCAAATGTTGTCAAACCCAATAGTTTCAGTATCAACAGAATAACATTTATAGTGCAGTCTAGATAAAGAGGCGGGAGGCCTGAAATAAATAAGGCTGACCCCAATTATCTTTGAAAATCCAGGTATGGCAAAATATACACACATCATAAAAACATTCTTATCTTGTCCCACAGAGGTGGAAGATGGTTCATTGCAACATGTGGTGCCAGTATTAGGGCTTCTAATGCCACACAACAAATCAATTTCTAAATTTAAAAAAAAAAAAGTAATTTCAGGTTTTAAAAAATCTGATAAGAATTCTCCATCTGCCATGTGCCACAGTTTACAGCCACTTCCTTTTGCATAGCTAAGATCAACCTGACCTTAGCCAGTGTCGTGGTTTAACCCCAGCCAGCAACTAAGCACCATGCAACCGATTCCCCCTCCCCCCTCCCAGTGGGGTGGGGAGGAGGAAAAAAAAAGTAAAACTCGTGGGTTGAGATAAGAACAGTTTAATAACTAAAGTAAAATAAAATACACTACTAACTAAGAATAATAATAATATAATAATAATAATAATTGTAATGAAAAGGAATATAACAAAAAAAAAGAAATAACACCCAAGAAAAGACAAGTGATGCACAATGCAATTGCTCACCACCCGCTGACTGATGCCAGAGCAGCAATCCACCCCTCCCGGCCAACTCCCCCCTGTTTATATACTGGGCATGACGTTCCATGGTATGGAATACCCCTTTGGCTAGTTCAAGTCAGCTGCCCCAGCTATGCTCCCTCCCAGCTTCTTGCACACCTGCTTGCTGGCAGAGCATGGGAGACTGAAAAGTCCTTGGCTTAAGAGAAGCGCTACTTAGCAACAACTAAAACATCAGAGTGTTATCAACATTATTCTCACACTAAATCCAAAACCCAGCACTGTACCAGCTACTAAAAAGAAAATTAACTCTGTCCCAGCTGAAACCAGGACAGCCAGTCAGCCAGGGTATATGGGCATTGTTGAACATATTAGTGAAAAAGTATTAAGGCTTGGCAGAATTTTCTGTTCTTTGCCTTCTGTCTTTTGCTCTGATTAATACCTATCCTTTTTTATACTGTTCCTGTCTGTCTCATATTTCTTCTCTGTGGTAGATGCCTTTTAAAAGTAGCTTGATTCAGCTGTAGTTGACCTTTTATGGAGCAGTGCTGACTCACATCAAGTTTTTATAGGCCTGCTAGTTTCTGCACATATGAGGAGCAGGGGTTCTCTTTGACCTACAGGAGTTACAGAGAGGGAGATTTTTGGGGAGGGAAGTTTGGCGGGTGGGGGGGTTACTTTCTTTTGAAAGAGCGATGCTTACTTAAAAACAAAACAAACAAACAAACAGAAAGCATTTTATTTTTTAGGAGAAAGAAATGCTATGCAAATCCAAGAGTGGCAAATAATTAAACAATTACAACATTACAATGAGCATAAACGTACCCATGTTTTGTCAAATATATTAAGACTGATTGTAGCCCAAACAGAAAAATATTTTTGTGAGAGACTGGAAAACTTTTGCAGTTGAGTGCCAAATCATCGTCATCAGTGGCAGCATCTGATTTGTCACAGCCTTAGCATCAAACACAAACACACACACCGTCTCCAATATCCTGCAGCTCTCTTTATTTTCTTGCTCTGTCTCCATCTTCCCTCTCCTCATTCCTCATTCCTTCTTTTATATTCTTTTCACCATCAGTTTCTTTCCTTCTTCCTTATTTTCTCAGTTCCCTATGGCACTGCATTCAATTTCTTAAACTTTTCTCTCACCTCTGCCCCTCTGTGGTTCTATTTATTCCTCCATACATTTTTGCTTATGCTTCTCCTACCCCTGCCGCCACATTCATCCTTTTTTATCTTTTCCCTAGCCCTCATTCTCTTTACTGTAGTCACCCCTCGCACACACATTTTGTCCTACCACATGGCACAAATGCATACAGTCTTTAGATCAGATCATATCTAGCCTCTTTCCAAGGCCCCCCATTCATTTTGGTGCTCTTGACAACAGTGGGAATGACATGGCCTCTTTACTGATTGCACTCACAGCACTGCCCAGAGTACGTGTCATCAAGTATGGTCCTGGGGCTAGAACACATTTACTGGCCTGCCTCTTCCCAAGAGATTTTCTTTTCTTTCCAACCTTTCATGAAACCAAGTGGACTAGTGCATAGCAGACAATCTACAAACTGAAAGATCCTCGTAAAGACATCAAATTTCCTCTGATCTGCAGTTCAGATACATTATATGTACAGATAGGAAGTTGATACCGTCTAAAAATTCCTGATCTGCAAAACATATATTTGGCAGTGAAACTGTTAAAGTATACACCATACTTGCAGGGTCTTCAGATGCTGAGTTCACCCTGTACATATTTGTTTATACACGAAAACAGAAGCTGTGTGCAACAGAGTTGGAAAAGTCACAATATGTGGATGCAAATAACCATACAGGCAGAAATACATATCCTATAGAGAAAGAGAACAAACTATGACAGGCAGCTCAAGTTCTTGCTACGCTTACTCACAATACATTTCTTTTCATGAGCTGGGGCATTCTGAGCAATACAAAGGAAACCACAAGTAGCTTTAATAATGATTATACACTCCAGATGAATGTTACAAATGTGTAACACATGTATTGGTGGTATCTATTGCATTAATACTCTGATTCTCTTTCTGTCTATATACATATATAACCTAATACCACTGTATTGTATGATATACCTTTCATCTTCATAAGTAATGGATGGCACGTCCCACTAGCGGGAAAAAATGCTAAGCCATAAGTATGTTGTGTATGCTTGTTCTTAATGTAAGATTTATGATTTATTGATGTCTTTTATTTGCCCCTGTTCAAAACAGAGACCACTGAACAGTGGACAGTACATAACACCCCCTTCCTTTTTTTTTTTTTTGCTTTCATGCATGAGAAATGATTGTACAAAGGGTCATGGTCCATCTTTAATTCATCCCTCTAACATGCTGATTGCACTACTTTCACTCAGAATTCTCCTATTTTGTATGTAGCCACTTTAACAAGTTTGTGTCTACAGTTTTGAAACTTGCAGGGTTGGCATTATGCAAATGTTGCTAAGGGTTTTTTGTTTTGTTTTGGTGGGTTTTTTTATTTTTTCCTGTTGCAGTGAGGCAACCTCTCCTCAGAACAAGTATAATAAACTGTGTGCATTGCTGGATCTGCAGGGATATACATGTGAGCACACCGAACTTGCAGTATTTATGTACACTGAGGTAAACAAATTCTAACTGTTCCCTGTTCAGACTTCATCTCCTTTTTGGGTGTCCCTACTGCTTCTCTGGTCATTAATTTTGCAAGATTTGTTTTCAAGATCTAAGCAATAATAGCTAATTTAACGGGGGATCACTTTGAGTTTACACATATATACTCTCTTCGGCTAATTAACTCGACCTGTCTAACCTCCATGCAGATAACTCTGTGTGTTTGTTTTTAAAATCCATACAAAAATATTGATAATAGAATTTTTTTTTTCAGGTTGTGGCTGTCAATTTTATTGTGCTCTTTTGGGAAGCAATAAATATACCTTATAACGACCAAAGACGGGTGATATATCCTCTGCTAGGTCTAAAGCAAATCACCGCCCTTCAGACAAGTAATCCACTACCAATCGTCCAACTTAGTTTCTTCTAGTTGCTATATTCCTTCTTTTATTTAGTGTCAGTCCCCCTTTGCTGCTGTTGGTTTTTTTCCACCGCTTGAAACCCCGTTGCGAAGGTCAGTAAGGCGCAGGGGAGGAGAGAGAGCCTCTCGGAAGGAAAACCAGTCAGTGCCTTCCGCACAGCGATATTCAAAGTTGGTAAGACATTAAAGACGTCGCTGTGAGCAGGGGTAGGGACGAGGGTGGCAATAATGAATGGCTAATTGCCTCTGAGAGAAGGCGCCTTCGCTTAGCCAGGAAGAGCCCTTTTGCATGGCAGCTGGTGCCGCTCGCACCGAGAGGGTTTGCAGCTTTCCTTGCCTTGGCCCCGGGGCGGGCGGTCCGCGCAGCCGGGAGCCCCCGCGGAGCCGAGCGGAGCGGGCAGCGCCGACTCGCCGGCTGGGGAGCGGCGCGGAGCCGCCAGCTCTCTGCCGCGCAGCGAGGCGCGGCGAGGCGCCGCGGCCCCCAACAGACCGCGCCTGCAGGGATACCCCGGTGCCCTCCGGCCGGGGCGAAGTGGACAAGGAGCGGGCAGCCCTCTCCCGCCCCGCAGCCTTCCTTAGAGACCGCGGGCCCCGACAGCACCGGCCCCCCACGCCCGCCTCGGCTGCTGCTTGTGCTGTTGTTATTGTTGTTGATGATGATGATGATATTAATTATTTAGGTGTTTGGTTTTGTTGGGGGGGGTTTCTTTCCAAAGCCACACTCCAGAACTGGGGGTCTGGGCTGTTTTCCTGGGACTTGAAGAAGCGACTATTGTTGTAGCAGCACTGAGCCGGGACGCTGCTTGAGGTTATTTTGGCGAGGCAAATTTCCAGTGGGAACGAGTGTGTTTACGGGGGAGAGAGAACGGGGCTGTCCAACACGCACAATCCTGGCAAGACAGACTCGTGGGGGACAGAGTTTTCCCGCTGCTCCGCATCCCCCCTCTCCTGGCAGTTTGTCCTCCCGACGTTGGCCAGGCGCCCTTTGGGGCCGGCGTGGGCCCGGGCTCGGCTCGCTGCCTCCCCCCACAGCCCCCACGGCCCGCGGGGAGAACGAAAAGGCTCGATCACCCCGGCGAGACCCCCGCCAGAGCCGGGACTGAAAAGCGGGCCTTAAACTCCCGCGCTACCTAGAGATTTCTGTTCATTCCGGAGACAAAATCGCCGCCGTATTTCCCGTCCTCGAACACTTCCTGACACGGAGAAGGTATCAAAGGGGAAATTTTAAAGCAATAAATATCCCCGATCCGCCTCGCTCCCCGTGTTCGGGCGCGTCTGCCGGTGCTGAAGCCAGACGGCACTTGGCTGAGGAGAAATTGGGCTTTTCCAGTCCTGTTCCGTATCGCTCCGCCCGACCCGGGCTCTGACATCTTCTTAACATCTTTTGGGGATTTTCCTCCCCCAGAAATCTTTGGGGGTTTATTTTCCCCCAACTGCCAAAGACCTTGCTCCCCTGCCTGTACTCCTCGTTACAGTGTGCCCATTTCGGACCGGATTAAAGCGGGGCCGGTGCCGCTAGCCAGTCCTGTGAGTGCACTCGGAGAAGGCTCTAGGAGGGAAAGGATGGCATTTTTTAAAGCAGTAAGACGATTTAATAAGCTAAATTGTATTATTAAAGTCACGAAGGTTTCCTGGGGCGCAGAAGCCCACTGACAGGTTTTCTTGTGTTTTGATAGATTTAGTGCTGTTACGGTACACTTCTCCCTCACATGCAGTAGCTAAAACTTGAAGATTAAAGATCGCACACCTCTAGACGAGTCAAAGCCTACACCCCGGAGCAGCTAATACATTTCGTGATTTATTTCCCCGCTGCGTTGTTTCCAGTTTCAGCCTTGTGCGAAACTCCTTTCTCTCGGCACATTGCACGGGCTCAGCCCTGGTGTCCTCGCCGCATCCCGCAAGGCAGCGAGGGGAAATCTGAACCTCTGGGAGCCTGTCCTGGTTTCGGCTAGGATAGAGTTAATTTTCTTCCTAGTAGCTGGTATAGTGCAGTGTTTTGGATTTAGCATGAGAATAATGTTGATAACACACTGATGTTTTTAGTTGTTGCTAAGTAGTGTTTATACTAAGTCAAGGATTTTTCAGCTTCTCATGCCCAGCCAGCAAGAAGGCTGGAGGGGCACAAGAAGCTGGGAGGGGACACAGCCAGGACAGCTGACCCAAACTGGCCAAAGGGATATTCCATACCATATGACATCATGCCCAGTATATAAAGTGGGGGGAGTTCGCCGGGATCTACTGATCGCTGCTCGGGAACTAACTGGGCATCAGTCAGTGAGTGGTGAGCAATTGCATTGTGCACCACTTGTTTTGTATATTCTAATTCTTTTAGTATTATTATTGTCATATTATTATTATTATTATCATTATCATTGTTTTTCATTCCTTTCTGTCCTATTAAACTGTCTTTATCTCAACTCACGAGGTTTTTTTCCTGATTCTCTCCCCCATCCCAGGGGTGGGGGGGAGTGAGCGAGCGGCTGCGTGGTGCTTAGTTGCTGGCTGGGGTTAAACCACGACAGAGCCCAAACCCAGACTCTTCTTGCAAAGCATCTTTCTGGCCCAAAGCGCCTCAAGAAACGTTTTAAACTGGAGCTGACTGAAGGAGCCTTTCCGCGTGCCCGAGTGACGAGTCCCACCGCGATGTAGTGGGACAAAAATAGCCCTCCCGAAGAATCAGAGTCTCTCTGTGTATGGGGACCTCGCTGACTCCCGCGGCCAGGTCCCAGGGTCTGAGTTCCGGGACGATGACCGCAATGGGCCCCAGCAGGGCAGTATGGGGAGCCCCGCGCTGCCCCGTTCGCCCCCGGGACTCGGCCGCCGCAGCCCGCTACTGCCCCAGCCCTCGTCGGCAAGGGCATCTCACTCAGCCCCTAATGCTGCCTCCCTTCCGAAACCAACACTACTTCTTTATTCATTTCCCAAAGCTGGTTTGGTTTTTTTCCTCCCCCTTTTTTCCCCTGTGGAACCGTCCTAGTTTTCACCACTAAACAAACTCAGGATCGAATTTATAGCTGTTCTTTACGGGACGGAAAGGGTTAATCGCCGCTGTCGGTTTGGGGGTTGGTTTGGGTGGGGTTTTTTTCCTTCCCTCGAATGCATATAATCTTATTTGAGCCCCTCAACGTGGTGAAAGCTATTGATTGCTGTGTAGAGCCATCGACTTTTAGCAGGCTCCTCCAGTCCCCTCCCCAAAAGTAAATAAATAAGAAAAGGAAAAAAAAGCAAGGAAAAAAAAAATTAACATATATTTTCGGAAGTGTCTCAAATACGTACAAATCCCGTTTTATGTCTTCCCATTCACGTGTATATTGATATCATAAAAGAGAAATCCTTCAGCAGGGTTTTTCTCTAAATACCTTATTCATTGAAACTGGCAGTTCCACTCATTATTCCACTCCCTTAAACCCGATTCTGATGCTGGCTAAATATAGAGCTTCGCCTTCCTGGGAACGCGAATCGAATACATCAGTAGCACAGGAGGGGGAAAAAACCCTTGATCAAAGCCCTCCTTTTCTTCCCAATCCTGGTTTGTTGGGGCGGAGACAGGTTTCTCGCTTATTGCAAATCATTTGCAAAGATCAAGCTTAAAATGCAATCACCTCTCCCAGAAGTAGTAGTTAAAAAAACCCAAAGTTAGGGGGTGGGGGTTAATAGAATTAAAACCAGACTGAATTATTTTCAAACAAAGGTGTAACGGTGGAAAATAAGATGCGTTATTTCAGAGCTGGGAGAGGGTGTATTTTAATGGGGACAAATTTTTAAAAGAAATACAAACATCCATGGACAAAAATGCATAGGACAGAGTACGGAAAAACACTTTTCCTGTTTCAGTCTCTCTCATAAAATCCGCGGATTTTTTTCTCAGTCATTGGGATGACTTTTTTTTTTTTAATTACCTACGCTCGGATCTTTTGCCAGCTCGCAGCCCACGAGGTCACCCGGGGGAGTGGGGGGAGTGTCTCGGCATGCCCTGTGCGGAGGGGGTGGTAGTGTGATATTTCCAGGCGGAAAGACACAAAAGGTCAGAAACACGCCCACCGCGCGGGGCCGCGGACGATCGCTCCTCGGCCAGCAGAGGTCGCCTCGCCGCCCGCGCGCAGCCTCCGCTCCCTGGCGCGGGGAGAGGTCGGCTGGGGAAGGGACGACCGGACGGGGGACGGTCCCGCGCGGAGGGGTGCGCGCTTCCGATCCCCCGCCACGATGAGTACCGCCTCTGCTCACGCCAAGCACCACAACGTGCCTTCCGCGGGCGACGAGGCGCGCACCGCGATCCTGCGGAGGAGGCGGCCGTGCCGAGCCGCGGGGTGAGCGCCCGGCCGCTGCGGACCGCGGGGGCACGGCGGTGCACCCCTAGCCCGGGCAAGCGGCACAGGGGCGACACCGCAGTCCGAGTCGATTTAAGTGAAATTGCCCATTACTAAAGGTTTGCCCTAAATACGTGCCAGGCTGTCCGAAGCTGCCAGCATCAGCAGTAATTCCTAATAATTGCTTTTTGGTTTACTCAGCTAAACCACAGAATTATAAAGTATATATAAACACAGTCTCATATATATATGCATATACATAAACACACCCACATATATGTTTATTGCCAGTTTCTTGGATGTAGAAGTGATCACCTAGTAGAGTTGCATTTCCCACTGTTTATTTAAACGTCGAATATGTAAAGTAACTGTATATGTGTTTACAACCATATCTTTACCTCCTGACACTATCTTGAGATCATTTCAAGACAGCTTAGTTATCTCTACAAGCGGCAACGTTGGGTCCCATTTCTTGTTTGAAATAAAACTGGAGGGTGTGTTTGCTTCCTCAGCTTTGCAAAGGAAAACGACTAGCAAACTAAGTTAGGACTCCGAGGAGGTTTGTTGTTTAGTAGCTGTCTCATCAGCAAATGCAAGTTTCAGAACTTTTTCTTGGCTGTTTTATTGGAACCAGATTTCCCCGCGGGAAGATATCCCGCGTGAATATGGCTTTGCTTCTCTTTCACTCAAACTCTAGTCTCGTCGGTTGCCTTTTAAAAAAATAGGACTTTGAAAAAAATATATTTTCCTGATGAGTAGTGATTGGAGGGCACTTATACACTACGTTGATGAGGGCGGTGTAACAGCCCATATGGAACAGAACACAAAAATGGGATTTAAACAAACTCAGAGGGGACGTTTAAGATGGGGAGGGACGATTCAGAAGGGTTTG
Source organism: Gymnogyps californianus (assembly GCF_018139145.2). NCBI lineage: Eukaryota > Metazoa > Chordata > Aves > Accipitriformes > Cathartidae > Gymnogyps > Gymnogyps californianus. The sequence goes on along the minus strand of NW_026114235.1, from coordinate 936,248 downwards.
GGGTGGACACGCTCGGGAGCAGGTACAGTTTCGCGCACAGACTAAAGGAAACTCACCGTGTAGCCTAAGCGGAGCCTGCCCTTTGAAAGGGGCAGGCTACGGGGCGCCGTGCGCCAGTGCGCAGCTGGGGGCGCGGGCATCGCACCGCACCGCACCCGGCTCTCGGGTCTGGGCTTCCCACATCGCCTCCGGGGACCAGCGCTGCAGAGCCGCGCAAACGGCAGAGTTCGCGTCTTCTTCCCTTTTTTATTTTTTATTTTTTTTAAAGAATTTTAAGGGATTCTCCACGGGGAAAGGCAGAAGTTCTTCTCTTTTCTCCGCGAATCTCTGTTCCCGGCCAACCTATGAAACCGTCTAAACACAGGATGCATTTCTATTTACAGATGGAAAAAAAAAGAAAGAAGAAAAGGAAAAGGATCTAAAAGGGATTGGAAAACATAAATAGAATGGAGGGAGTGCTGAGAGACAATTTAAGGTAAATATTTGTACCTTCTTCGATCTTGTGTTTAACAGAAATACATGAAGCTTTTATCCACGATTTTAAGAGAGAAGGAGGCTGGAGGAAAACCATAAACAGTCCCATCTCGTGGCTGGGGCTGGGGCCATGCCCAGCCAGCCTGCCTTGCCCTCCCTGCTCAGGGCAGCTACGCCTAGGAAAGATAAACGCTCGGAAAGGAAATAGCTGAACTAACACACCCCCCCCGCCGCAAAAAAACAAAACAAAACAAAACAAAACCCAACCAAACAAAAATCCATACGGAAATTGTAAATATGGCACGGCAAGCCCGAGCGGGGGAAGAGGTGGAGGAGCCCGAGTGGGCCGGGAAGGAAAATGAAAGGTGTGACGGGAGATAAACTGCGGGGACGGAGGAGAGAGACAAGAAAAAAGTATAAAGGGAAATACAACTAAGGAGCGAAGAAAAGTTGCTCTGAAAGCACTGCTTGACGCTGAAATATGATAATCAGAACAGCTGCGCCGTGCTGCCCGCAGCCAATGGGCGCCGCGTAGGCGTGACGTCCACGCGCATGACGTCAGGCCAATGGCAAGCGGGCTGAGTTGGAGCAGAGAAGTTTGAGTAAGAGATAAGGGCGAGGCGAGTGCCTGAGCCGCCAGCACCCAGTCTGGCACTGCTGTGCCGTTCCCGCGCAGCCGGATCCCGCCGCGCCTCATTCTCTCTCCGCAGCCCTGACAGTATCTCCCACGCCGGTGGTATTTTGTTTTGCCTTGCCCTTTTTTTTTTTTCTCATTTCGAGTCTTTTTTTTCTTTTGTTATTACTACTTCTACTTATTTTATTTTTTTATTAGCGACAGCTCTCAAAGCTACTTTGAAGTCTTAAAACGAAATCGTACACCATTTCACTGTGGACATTACACCCTCTTACAGATATGGGAGACATGGGAGACCCACCAAAAAGTAAGGCGGAATTTTTACCGTTGTTGGAATAAATGTGCTGTCTATTGTAATCGTCTCAGGCAGGTGAACTGATAGAGAGCTGAACTTCATTTGAATGGTGGAGAAGGTGCCTTTGTTGCCATGCCTGCATGCTTGCTGTGTTTTAAACTCGTAGCCTTGTACGTTAATAGCCTAGGGTCCTGCTCTCTTTTAAAGTTTGGGGAGCAGGCAGGATTTTAATGGGATCTCCAACCACGGAGCCTTAAATTCTCTTCGTGCTAGACTGCAGTGAGGCTGTCTAACTATCCAACACCTAGTCCGTCTAGGGGAATTAACATTAGATTTGCAAAAGAGAGCAAGTGACAACCGTAATGATGCTTGTTCTTGCTAGCAGCCTCGAGTCCCCTCTTCTATGGCAAAGGGCTGAATGGGAAGCGCACCCAGCCATGCGTTCGATGTTTCCAATCAGAGCCTCTTAAAAAATGAAACCAAACATATAGGTGCTCTCCACGTAAGGAAAGGAATCCAAACAAGCAAACAATAAAATAAAAATAAACCCACGAGGGAGTTCGGAGTTTTGATTCCGTGCAAGGCTTGCGAAATGAGGACCTTCACCCCGAAGACGGTTCACATCTGCCTTTTAACATACGTTCCGCCTCCTTTCTAAATGATGGCACACTTCAATTACCATTCAAAAGTGTAATACTCTTTTAAAAAAAAACAAAACACCAAAAAACAACAACACTCCCAGAGTACGCCCTATAAGGGAACGACACTAAAAGTGTGTTTATCTCTGTAGGAGAGTAAACGGTTAGTCAATCATGTATTTATTTTCATTTCAGAAAAACGCCTGATTTCCCTATGTGTTGGTTGCGGCAATCAAATTCACGATCAGTATATTCTGAGGGTTTCTCCGGATTTGGAATGGCATGCGGCGTGTTTGAAGTGTGCAGAGTGTAATCAGTATTTGGACGAGACCTGTACGTGCTTTGTTAGGGATGGCAAAACCTACTGTAAAAGAGATTATATCAGGTACGCCATTTATGTTGTTTAATTCTTCGGTGAGATTTTTTTAAAACTTTATAAATCTGACAGAGGCAGGAAGAGGAACAATTGTGAGAAAGAGGATGAAAAGACAATTGGTATATTTTTAAGTGATTTCCCCATAGATAGACAGGCGAGGGAAAAAAGTTCGAGTCGTCAAGTTTTTTATTCCACAAATTCAAATACAAATCTCTGTATAAACAAAACCACATTCGGAAACAGCTAGCGATTGGATGGGACCCTCCTGAGGACTTTGGCAATGCATCCTGTGATTCTAACGAAGTGGGAAATCGTAGGTAATGGAGAATATTTTCAGTAGTGTAGATATTATGAGCAACACGGAACTGATCGCTTTTTAACACAACCTGAGAAATGCATCTCTGTGTTTTTGCAAAGGCATAATGGCATTTATAAGAAAGGCACTTCAAGCATGTATGCCGTAAAAATAAATACACGGGCAAAACCCCCTATTTAAACTAGGCCTATCAAAAACAAACAAACAAAAAAAAGCAAAAGAAAAACAAAATCAAAACTGAAGTTTCCTTCAGAATGAAGGATCGTTTTGTGGGAAGGTTAAAACCTAGACCGAAATGTTTCTTCGCTAAAATAACTGACATTTAATCTTTTTAAATATTAACCCCTTTGGTGATATCTGACTGTCCTTTCTTATCTTTACTGATGAATTAGAGCAGATCAAATTGCCCATCGTCTGTTCGCGAACAATTGGGTATATTTAGATAATGGAACCGCTTCCTTCCTCACATTAAAATCTGGTAACTGATAAAATGTGAGAGTTGCCGATCCTGACACTATAGAGAAACCAAAGCAGGAATTTCGAGTGTGTTTATTATTTGTGCTCCTGGGTCATGCTGATCCGTTTCAATGTCATCTACTGGGTTTGCCAAACCAGAACTTTGCATGACACTGAGGTATGGACAGTATATTTTTACAGAAAGTTTTGGGAGCAAGTACCTACCTAGCCACCTAAGATATATTTTCTAGTTTCTTTGTAATTTTGAATTGAAATAAAGCACTTGAGTCTTTCCTTCTCCAGTGCACAATTCATAAGCAGATCGTTCCTTCAAGCCATGTTGTGAGATTATTCTCAAAGTTTTACTATGGGGAAAAAACCAGTACGCTTTCGTCCTTTCACTAATTTCAAATGAAAGGAAAACGTTTGGGACTGGGATGTGCTCACTTACCTTCTGCAAGAACTCAGCGGGCGAAATTTAAACAAACAAACAAAAATGCAGCTCTTTTAAGTTAATACGCAATACATTTCATTTGCTACAATTTTAAAAGATGTACGTTATATGCAAGTCGACTTTGAATTAGATCATGAGCCAATCTATAATTGTCAGACGTGGGCAACCCCCCCAACTTTTGTACCTATTAATGCATATACTTTGCGAACGCGCTGTTCTTTTGCCGTTTAGCTGTTTATTTGTTTGGGGGGGGTCTTCTCAAAACGTTATAATTCGGAAATATGTAGTTCTGAATATAGGATGAGTACACCTCCATAGACATAGCAGCTAAAGATGTGTGTAAATAAACATCTGTACCTACAAGTATACATCTCTAATGTATGACTATCTCTAATGAAGTGTACTGGTGAGGAAATGTGTGGGGATGAATATTAGCTCAGTTTTAAGAACAGCTTTTACAGTTCTGTGGATTGTGTGCGTGTATATGTGCGTGTATCCGTACATTTGCAGAAATATGTTAATTTTACTTAATACCAAGGAGGCTGGCTAAGGAGCACTCGGTGGGAGCCGAGAGACTGTGCAGTTCTAGACACCCGAGTTGGAGCATTTTCTCATATTCATCTACTGATGGGTGAACTGTCCCCCTCTCCTCCACGGGAGATGAGGAACCCGCCACCCACTCCAGCGTGTAACCCCAGAAACCCATTATTTGCCGTGTGGGGCTGTCAGCGAGAAGTTGCCCTTTCACTCCTGCTGGAGGGCTTGAGCCCCGGCTCAAGGTGGGAGCGTGAGCAGGAGGGGAGACGGAGCAGTGAGGCTGAGGTAGGGGCAGGTTGCAGAGCCAAAGCACTGAAAATGCGTTTTAGTAGGGGGCGGAGGAGGGGAGTTACACTACTATATATGTGAGCGTGTATATATATAAGGGGGTGTGTGTGTATGCCTATATTGTTGTATAAAATGAACCTGGTGAGAGAGGACAAGGGGAAGAGCTCCGGCCACCAGCAGAGCCACCCCTGCCATGTGTCAGAGGCTAAGCTGCCGGGAGCCTGGGCACGCATTAAGCGGCAGAAGTCCTGGTTGGTTTCCTCGCAAAAATAACACCATTTGGTGAGGCTGGCACGTTTGTGGGGAGTGGATGGCAGCTTCGCCAGCCTCACCTTTCCCCGGTGTAGCCAGGCGGTCCGGTTCAGCCCTGGGACAGGCTAGATCATGTCCCTCCACCGTGCCGGAGGGAGGGAGAGGGCAGGGACGGCCCCTCGCCTGGTGCAGCTCGGGCGCTGGGGCAGGAGGTCGGCATCTCCTCGGGAAGGAAGGGGGTCTTTTTTTTGTTTCTCCCCCTGTTTCTCCTTCCACCTCCGCCGCCCCTTCCCTCCCCCCTCTCCTTGCCCACCGGCGTGTCCGAGTCCCTGCCGTCTTTTACGGCGGGGGGATCAGGTCACCGGCAGCAAACGAATCCATTTTATTCCTTTCCTCTTCTGGCTTCTGTATTTTCAAGGCTTGTTTAACTAGTGGACTGCGTGTGGCGCGTCTACGGGGGGCCACGGGGCTGCCCACGAGCGGGAGTGAAAACCTCTCTCTTTTTTCCCCTTCCTTTCTCCCCCCCTCTCCCTTTCCTTGCCCTCCCCTTCCCCCTCCCGTGCTCTTCCTCCTTCCCTCCCTTCTCCTTCTTTCTGGGCTGGGCCCTGCTCAGGTTATACGGCATCAAGTGCGCCAAGTGCAGCATCGGCTTCAGCAAGAATGACTTCGTGATGCGCGCCCGCGCCAAGGTGTATCACATCGAGTGTTTCCGCTGCGTGGCCTGCAGCCGCCAGCTCATCCCCGGCGATGAATTCGCGCTGCGGGAGGACGGCCTCTTCTGCCGGGCGGACCACGACGTGGTGGAGCGGGCCAGCCTGGGCGCCGGGGACCCCCTCAGCCCCCTGCACCCCGCCCGGCCACTGCAGATGGCAGGTATCGTCCGCACTCGGCGCCGCGGAAGCCCGCGGGGTTTGGCGCCGCCCGGCCCGGCGCCTGGCGGGGGGCTCTGCCGCATGCAGCAGGCTCTGCGCCCCCACGGAAAGTCGGCCCCGAGCGTACGCGCCCGCGGAGAGGCGGTGGCGGCGTGCCCCACGCCCGAGGCTGCCGCGGGTCCGGCTGCTGGGAGAAACGCCCGCGTACGCGGTATGCGTGAGGCGGAGACACCTGCGCAGGGGGCAGCGGCGGGCTGCGGGCCGCGGCGGGCTGCACCCCCCACCAGCGTGCACACCTCCTGCTCCGACCGGACACCGGGTGCAGGAGTCCCCCCTGAGCCCGGGGCAGCCGGGAGCCTAAGTCGGAGACGGACGAGCCGCTACACGGAGCAGGTCTGCGGCAAAGGACAGACCCCTCTGTCTCTGGAGCATGTGGAAAAGCTGTTTTAAGCACTGGAGGAAGCGGGGTCCGAAAAGAGATAGACTTCATAACTACAGGCGAGCACTTAGGCTGTAATTTAAAACTGTCAACAGGCTAATCTTCAGTAATTGCCTTTTAAAGTGACTCTGCCTTCTTGAAACGTTTTATGTGATTTGATGAGAATTTCATCTTAAAACTCAGCATTGTAACTTCAGAGTTGCCCCACCTTTCAACTTTACTTACACTTTTAGTTCTCGACGGGTACATCAGGTACTCAGAGACGCTTAGCTTTAGGAAGAGGAATGTCTCTGAGGCAAACTAGGCTGGACAAAACAAGGTTGGCCGGCGTTATTGCTGTGCAAGTAACTGTAACTTGAAAGGTTATTTACAAACACAGCTATATTTAAGCGGGCTCGTTTCCCGCTTCTGAGCTGCTTTCAGGTGACATATCTATATATAGGGAGAAAAAATCCCGTAGCTGATCATTGCAGAATTTTAGAGAGATTGTACGTGCTCCCTATAGCGTGTGCATGTCTCTGAAAGGCATATTGTGTCTGCAGGTACAATACTGCTAATAATTGAAGCCTTCGTATTGTCTTCATCGAATTTGCCGATTTATTGTTATAATCAGAGAAGTCGGAACCCGACTGTACAAAAGTGAGCACTTTTGAATATTAGCTAGCCAGGGTTTTAGCAAAAAAAAAAGTAGTTTTTATTTTTCCCTTGACTGGGTCAAATTACATCTAGATAGCTACAGCTACACAATACACAGAAGAATACCACAATCACACGAATACTTTTAGCTCTTGATGTGATGTTACCCGTTGTTTTGCATTTCTTGGCGGTTTCCATGAGTTGCTAGGCTTGCTCCCCTTTTAAAGAATTGGCAAAACATTCATATTTTTTAAGTATTCATCAAAAGTCGACATAAATTCACCTAGCACCTCCACTTTCTAAGATAGACCTCCGTCTCCCGAGCTTTGGGATACGGGGCTCTCATGGGATTTTCCTCCACGGTCACGGTGCAGCAGATTTGGCTTGTTTTGCTTTGATTTGGAAGCATCAAAATGCCGGGAGCTGTTGCAAGTTATCGCGGCCTCTGGCTAAACTGAGCTAGATTCAGTATACAAGAAGCAGACCCGAATTATGATTAATTTAAGAAGTATTCTTTTATTACTTTTCGGGCCAAAAATCTGTTTTGGTGATTTGTCAGGAAATAAATACATAACCCCCTCCTTTCCTAGCGCACGCACACCTTAGCGAACTCGCCCTCCCCTGTCAAGTCTCATACAGGTTCAAGTTTCTGTCATTAAGGGGTTTGGGGGAGTGGTGGTTTGTTTTTGCAAATTAATTATCTGTGGAGTCAGAAATGTCAGTCCTGTCACTCCACCAGCGCATAAAGCAGAGGAGGCTGCAGGAGCTCCGATAGATCTGACTGCTTGAATGGCCTTTGAAAGAGGCCACCCACTCCACCCCCGCCTCCCCCTGTCCCACCAGCTTAGATTCATAGATTCTGCAGACTCCCTGCTTCCTACTCATGGGGATCCTGTTCCTCCCTTCCCTTACAGCAGAACCTATCTCTGCCAGACAGCCAGCTCTGCGACCCCATGTCCACAAGCAGCCCGAGAAGACCACCCGAGTCCGGACTGTCCTTAATGAAAAACAGCTTCACACCTTGAGGACCTGCTACGCTGCCAACCCCAGACCTGACGCTCTCATGAAAGAGCAACTGGTAGAAATGACTGGCCTCAGCCCGAGGGTCATCAGGGTTTGGTTTCAAAACAAGCGGTGCAAGGACAAAAAAAGGAGCATTATGATGAAGCAACTTCAGCAACAGCAACCCAATGACAAAACTGTAAGTGGCTTCAACCTCTGACCGTGCTTCCCAAGGAGAAATGCCTGGGCTATGTCCAGCCCGGCCAGCCTCTGGGGTCGGTTTGACGTTTTTGATTTTGTGGGAGTTCCCTTAAAACAAACAAAATTATACCGCTTAACTATTATTCGCTTGCTCTGCTGTCAGCGCAATTAAAACAGACCACAGTGAGAAGCCGATATAGGCAGCTCAAGCGAACACGTCTTTTTGTGGGGCTAAGAATACGCAGTGGATTAGACTAACTTCTCTGCAGCATGAATTGCGACCTGCAGAGTTTATGGGATGTAATAAACCCAGCCTTGTGTAATATTTATATTACAAATGCAAAGGACTCCTTGAGGGGAAAATGATGCTTTCGCCCTCTCTCAATGGTTTTACACAGGAGTAAACCCAGAAATAAAACCCATGAGTAAAAGGGAAATTGGATGTATTTTCTTAGCACTTTATATACTACAGTGTGTATGTGTGTGTTTGTCAGTGCACTTACTGTAGAAAAAGACAAATGCAATGCAAAGTTTATGGAATTACCATCGTGTTTACAGGTTATTTACAAGCGGAAAGTGCTGGATTCAGCATAGCAAACTGGCTGTCTCCATTTTAAGCTAACTTTTTTTTTTTTGCTCTTGTTGGTCTACTTGAAGAAGAGTCTGTTATTCTCCCTCTGTATATTGACTGACCTGAGAATGACTATTAATTCATAAGGCTGCCTAGTTAAGTGGAATTTAAGGAGTTTCATTTTACCCTGTTGGAATGCAATAAAACACGATGTTATTAACTCGCCTGAACAATCTATTCGTCGAGGCTTGGAGTTATTTTGTACACAGTGCCTGCACCACAGGGCATACTGGGAGGGTTGGGGTTTTGTTTGTTTGTTTGTTTGTTTTTTGAAAGAGCGCGATACTGACGTACCCCAGGTTTGCCGTGCAATGGATATATGATCCAGTTAAGGTCATGCAGAACAAAACCAGCCTGGATGCAAAATAGAAAGGGAACATGATTAACCGTTTCTTGTGCCGAGCCGTGCATCGGCAGCCAAGATACAGAGTGCTCGTGTTTAAGAAAGCTTGGGGGGGTATGCCTTGAGAGAAATACGAGGATTAAAGGGAAAGAAAGTAAACTTCCACTGTGATAAATGCAGCAGGTAGAAATAGGCTGACCTAGAGTAGAATAGAGTAAAACATTCACAGCAGATTAACAAAGCAAATACAAGCGACAGTGACTGTATAGATAAGACAGAAAGCAGTTTATTGACTCAGCGCTTATATACAATGAAGTTAACCAAGCTCATTAACATCTTTTGCTGGGCTGTTCACAGAATATCCAAGGGATGACAGGAACTCCAATGGTGGCTGCTAGTCCGGAGAGACATGATGGTGGTTTACAGGCGAACCCGGTGGAGGTGCAGAGTTACCAGCCGCCCTGGAAAGTACTGAGTGACTTCGCGTTGCAGAGTGACATAGACCAACCTGCTTTTCAGCAACTAGTAAGTGTCGGTTACCAGCAGGAGCAAGCCAGCGTGTACCCGGGGCAGAGCAATGGGGGGATTCCCTAAATGCGCCGCTGCCCTCAGAGAGATGAGCAATTCAGACTAGCCAGGTTTTCCTGAAATTGCAAGGTGGGCATTATGGCACTCTGTAAATGCAGCGAATTGAACTGATTTAATAGGGCTTGGTGCAAAATCTACCTTAGTGCAAAATCTACCTTAGTGCACAGCAGAGCTCTTGCCGAGTTGAGTGGAAGATGGATAAGGCCCGACCCAGCTCTCACACTCCTGAAAACTGAAAGCACCTCTATCCAGAGAACTAAAACATTCTTCACATGCCATTTAATTGTATGTACATTTATGATAGCAGTTTCTAAAATTCGCCCCTCCCCCCTTCGGGCCAATTTTCCCTTTATACTATAGGGTGGATTTTAAATATGTGATTGCAATGTCAGTTTGTGTCCTTGTTTTGTCACACAAACATGAGTAGCTTAAATTGTCGAAGTCCTCGTTTTACACATGTACCTCTAGATATAACTTTATATATCTATATATACACACAAATATATACATATATATAGTTTACATTAAATGTTGTGCTTTGGAAAGGGAATTATTAGTACGTATTCACGTGAAAAATTCAAACAATATAATAAACTGTCTTAAGCCAAAAGAAAACAGACATTTTAGAATAAATTCTGTTCTTAACTCACTTCCTTATGCCTACGTCATTTGGCAGCTCATATGGGACCATATCATCTGCAATACTTAGGCCCAACAAGGTGAATTAAGGACAGAAGTTGAACCTTAACTCAATTTCCTGGCCTAAGTGTGTTAAAACCAGATCTTTAAAATAATAAGGTACGTTGTGTATGGTTTTTCAGTGATTCAAAATAATACTTAATGATGAAACATTAATATATAGACCCTTTTTTGATCTGTTGGGCATTTTTTTCAACATGAAGCAATGAAAAACTAAGGTTTGTAGCCATGTCTAGAAATGTTTTCAGACCTTTTCAGTTTAGTATCACACTCTTACAGGATCGCTTTTTTTTTTCCCCCCCAGTGGCAGGCTGCAGCATGCTTCCCTCCCCTGGCACACCGTGCTCACTCGGGAAGCTGTAGCACAGCAGCAGGGCTATTTGCATCATTTTACCTCTAGAGCAATCACCGGTTTTCCTGCTTTAATCAAGCTGTCAAGCAGACACAAGAAAAAGTTATTTCCTTCGGCTGCCTTACTTATTGTGCCTTAACAGAATAGGAGACTTTAAAAACCTTTGATGCAGTGAGTTTTTGTAAGGAGTAGGTCTAAAAAAAAAAAAGGCAGAATGGAAGATGGATAGCCCAAATACACGCATATAGATAGACAGATAGATATTGATATATATTGGGCATAATGTCTGATACTGAAAAGAGTTAAAATGAAGAACTGTGGATGGAACGGGCAGTTCATCGACCTTTCAAGGCACTTCTCTAATCTGGAAAGGGCCTTAATCACAGGATCGGCCAGCTAAATAGGTGCCAAAGAAATGCTTTTGGATTAGCAAAGCTCCACCCTTCAATCATGCCTTTTCCCAACGCTGCTCCTAAACTAACAGGAGCCACGGGGCACATTAGAATGGAGAAGTGTGACCTTTTTTTATCAAACTGACTCTCGTTAAAAAGAGATACCACCCGCTTCAAATCGCAAATGAAAGAGGATGGTTTGTTTCAAATGCCTTCTGCTCCTGGATGCTCCTTCCAGGTTTATTTTATTATGTGCACAAAAGGGGAAAAAAGTAACCTTGCAGTTTTGTGTCAAAAAACCACATGCACGCTTAAATAATTGACTAGAACATCCTGTTGGGATTGCCACTCTTGCAAGACAGGGAAGAAGGCCTCATTAATAAGGTTGATTTTTTTATTTGCTTGATTTTACAGTCTTTTTTTTTAAATTTTTTTTTTAACCTGCTTTTTTTCGATTATTTGGCTGAAGGCCTGAAGAAGATTCCTACGAAGTCAATGGGGAAGCTAAACAAAGCAACAAGCAGTGACACAGCCTCCCATGGAGAGGTATCAGGCCATTCGGCTACATGCCTGTATATTTATTTTTGCGTTCTTCTTTGCCTTTGCCTGCTACTTTTCTTTGATTGTTACAGTTGTAAAAATCCTTTTTTTTTTTTTTTTTTTTTTTTTTTTGGCAGGTTAATTTTTCAGAAGGAGGACCCGGTTCCAATTCTACTGGAAGTGAAGTAGCATCAATGTCTTCTCAGCTCCCAGATACGCCCAACAGCATGATAGCCAGTCCTATTGAGGCATGAAGAACATTCATTCAGATTTCTGTTGTTGATTCATTCAGATTTCTGTTGTTGTTTCTGCCCTTACCGTCACCCCTGTTGGAGAGAGTGGGAAAGTGATCGCGTGGGACTCTGAATTTTAGGGGGAAAAAGTATTTAACAACCCTGTAATGAACCTAGCAAGGAACCGCTCCATGAAATGAACGGAGTCATGTTTGAAAAGACAAGGTAATATGGTAGCAACACTGTGAAGACAATCATGGGATCTTACTAGAATAAATACTAAAAAACCAAAACCCACACTATTCAATCATCAGAGGAGGATCGAAAAGACGTTTTCAAAATGTAAAGTATTTGTACTCGTGGATCTGAAAAAAAAAAAGTTGAAAAAAATTATCTTTTCATTTGACTGCACATCTTAGGGAGAAACCAAGGTAGAGGGACTTTCTATCTAGTCCCTCCCAATCCGAATGGTGCTGTTTCTATATTGGTGATTGCCTTGCCAAAAGGAGCTCCAGTAGGTTTTCCATCATCGGGAAAGAGACGATTTAGCCCCACGTTGTTGAAAGATTCATTGCAGGAAGGTGGAGCTGCATTGATTTGCAATGTTGTTTTTAGTTGACTCTAACAAGGGGTTGTTTCCTGGGTCTCTTCTAGCATGTACTGTAGCAGGGGTTTGAATTTGTTTGGTTGAGATCCATCCTCTATCAAGTCTGAAGCGATTAAAAATAGGTTTTTTGAATTCCTCTTTAAAAACCAACTTATAAAAGCATTGCAACAAGGTATACCTCTATTTTGTCACAAAGCGTCTCGGGATTATGTTTGAAATGTGTCCATCTAAGAACCTTCCCCTCCCCCAAAGATGTATATAGTAATCGGTTAAAACGACTGTTTTTCTCTCTTTCTCTTTCTCTCTCTCTCAATAAAGAGAAAAAAGTAAAAAAGTAAAAAAAAAAGTAAAAGGAAAAAGAAAAAAAATCCTTTATTTTGCTCTTGCGTTGCACAATTATAAGGTAATTTATTATTTATTATCGGAAGACTTGCCACTTTTCATGTCATTTGACTCTATTTTTTGTTTGCTGAAGTAAAAGAAAAAAGAAAAAAAAGGAAAAAAGGTTGTACCGTGATCTTTGAATTATATGTCTAATTCTATGTGGGCTTTGTCTTTTTTTTTTCTTAAATATTATGTGAAATAAAAGCGCCATATGTAGAATTATTATATCTTCAGGACTATTTCACTAAATAAGAGTTTGGAATAGAGACAATAATAATATTAATATTAAATAATGAACAAAGTTCCCTCTTTTAAATATTTACAAGTTAGCAGCTAAAATACCTGAAATAAAATATTGCATGTGAAGCAGGTCGTTAGTGAATAAAAGGAGTGTGATATTTTATTGCAAGTATTAACGACCAGCTTGTAAATTTCCGTTTCAACAACTATATCAGGGCTAGTTGGATGCCTTAGCTTTCAATCGATAACGTTAGAAACTCTTATTCTCCCCCTCATCCCTTGCCCTTAAAAGTGATATTACTCTAGGTATGATCTGACATAATGTTAAGACATCTAAAGAACTGGGAGCTCAGGCTTTTTGCTGAGTTCTATTATTTTTAAAAAATTATAAAAAGAAAGTGCTATATACCAAAGCCTCGTTGTTGAGATTGTTGAAATGACTTGTACTTTAAGTATAAGCTCCTGATAAAAGGGACGCTTTTTGCTTAACAAGTCAAGTATGACTATTATTTATCAGTGTCTGCTGTCAAAACGATTGAAAAATGCTGCAGGAGGAATAGAGTTGAGAGGATATTGCTGTGAAATTGCACGAATGGTGTTCCTTATTTTCTGTCGACTTCCCTCTCCTCTCCCTCTTTTCTTCATTTTTTAATTTGCGGGGGAGAGGGTGGTGGAAGCTAGAAATGTGGGCGATTTCTTGGGGAAAAGTAGAAAGAAGAAGAAAAAAAACATAGGAAAGGGTTGTTTTTGCTCCAATCCAAGTGTTCCCTAGTGCTCCCGGCCAGCACAAGACAAAGGCTCACTTTAAAAAAATCCTTAACAACTGGAATATATAGAGATTTTTAGTCTGACAAAGACAAGTTGGTTTGCATGACAGTTACTCCAAACCCTAATGTTTTCTTAACATAACCTTTTTCCTCCCTCCTCACCATCTCAGCACACCCTGAGCAAGCTCAGCTATAGAGACAAACAAGTAGAAAGAAAATAAAAAAAGTTAAAAGTCTAATACAAGGATTTCAATCATCCTGATTAGAAACTGGATTCATTTTGTATGCTTAAGTGTAATACATTTTTGAGTACTTGATAAATATTTAAATAAATATGAAATCTACCTTAAACTGTGTGATCAGTAACCCTTGTGTTTTCATGCAGGATCAGAGGCTTGGTACGACGCTTCGGGGGGCGGGAGGGAGAAAGGGTGTCATTTCTGCCCGGTGGTCTAACGTGTAAGTTGTTTGAGTCGCTCTTACTGACGAGGGGAAAGGGGGAGTTTGGAGACCGAGTCTCCGACTCGGGGGGGGTCTTTAATTGGCACTGAAAACCTGTAAGGTCAGGGCAAAACGGGGGCCTTTGCATTCGCCTTTTACCACCTGGCGGCTAACGCGTAGGTGAGAAGCGCGGCCACTCCGTGAGGAGAGGCTCAGGGTTACGCCGGGGCGGGGATGACCCCGCGGACAAGCAACCTGCGTGCGGGGGCGTTGCCGAGACACCTTTCCCCCGGGTAGGACCTTCAGGCCGGTGAAGGTCTGTTGTCTCTGAGGGCCACGCAGGAGAGAAAGGCAAATTTTGGCTGTCGCTCCTGTCCCTCCTTGCGAGAAGGAAGGGTCTCCAGTCTTGTGCGGCGCCCCACGGGCCCGGCGCGCCCTCCCGGCGGCTGGGGCTGCCGCCGAGATAAGTGGCCCGCCGGGAGGCAGGGGTCTTCCGTTTGGGCTGGCAACGGAGCGTCTTGCTCCTCGAAACACACAGGGTAGCACGTCTTCTGAGGGCTGCAGCCGAGCTCTGCCTCTTCGGTTCTACAGCGGGCTGCGGGCGGGAGCCCCGCTCGGGATGTGCCTGCACCCACACCTACTGCGGGGCTCCTATCTGCACCCCCACGGAGGGCCTGAGCTCCCCCCCCCCCCCCCGATTTTCAGGAGGAGCTATGGTCGCTTCTGCGGCGGCCGCTCGGGGGTCTCTGGCCCCTCGGGCTCAGCGCCGCGGTCTCTGCCGCCACCCCGCTCCGGCCCGCCCCTCTGCGCAAACCTGCGGCCACGGGGTCACACCGGAGCCTCCCCCACCCCCGAAACTTCAGTTAAACAAACCTCATCATATTTTAAGATTATTTCTTTTGCGTGGAGGAGAGGATTCTTTTATGGCCTTTGTTTCCCTTTTCCATGTCATATATTTGTGGCATATTTCTCCCCCCCCAAAAAACCCTTTGAGTATTATCCGCTGTGGAGCAAATAGAGACAAACTTTCGAGCAGTCCCTCCTAGTGCCTTCAGGAGAACACTCTTCTTGAGCTTGGGCAGCAGGATTTGTGCAAGCGAGAGAAAACATACTCTTTATGAAATGCGTGTGCGTGTCCTTATGGTGCTCTGTGCAGGTTCCTGCTCTGGTTCCTCTTTCCGATACGGGCGAGGGCAGCAATTAACAATCCCAGGTTCGCCGTTTTTCTTCTTGCTGCAGCCTCTCTTAATAATGTCAAATAAGGTCTGTTAAAGCCTGCTGTAATTTCTCTGAGAATTTTGTTTGTACACACAGAGACCAATATTCAAACTCTTCTAATTTCAATATTTGTATCAGGTTAATTAGCTTTCAGCATCTCCAGCCAACGTAGGAGTGAGATGCAGAAGCCGGGGATATGAATTCCCGTGTTGAGATCAGTCGAACATCTCAACAGTAAGTTCTTGCCTTTATATACATATGTATACATGCATATCTTGACAAATCCACGTTGGGTCACCCAAAAGTGGGCAGCGGGGAAGGAATGAGGGCCGCCCCCGCGGTGCCGGCCCGGGGAGGGCTCGCTGACAGCCCTCGGGCCGCCGCAGCCCGAGCGCAGAGCACGGGACGGAGCCGAACCGGGTTCCGGGTTCGCGGTGCCGGGCGGGTTTCACGGGCACAGCCCCGCGCTCGCCCTGTCTGCACGCCCGAAACGCCGACAGCGTTTTACGGTGCGAGGTGCCGCTGCTGGGCACTTTGAGTGCTTCAGCGGAGCTGTAAGTAGTTAATAAAGGGGCTGGAAAGATATCCTGTTTACTGATTGTTCCTGATTGTTGTTTTCTTGATAACAGAGCAAGCCACTAAATGACTGAGTTCAGGCGCCACAAACATAAACTTAACAGCTCCCAGTGTGTCGGCCCTGCTGGAGGATCACTCCTCACCTCCCGGGACTTGTGAAGTGCAGGCGGAGAAGGCAGCTCCCAAGGAGGCAGGTTCCGGGGGGGTGGGGGAGGCTCGCCTATATGACCGAGCTTTCCATATTGCACGGTATCTGCCGTCATTAGCCAGGGAAAGGGGTGTAAAATTAATCGGTGCCTTTCCCCGAGCCTCCTGTCCGTGCCGGAGGTCGGGGCAGGCTCTGCGCGCCGCTCTTCGCAGCATCCCAGCCGAGAGATGCGGCTTTTACATCAGGCTGCTGTTTCGTTTGAATTTCGTTGAATTTTCTTGCCGCGGCTGAGCGTCACCAAACAAGTGCTCTGGGCTTGTCCGGGGCCGGGGAGGGAGGGCGACGGAGGCAGGGAGGGCGCGCAGCCCCACCGGGCCGGGTCGCCCGAGACCCGCAACACCGGGACAGTAACCCCGCCGGGCGGCCCGGCCGCTCTCCGCCGCTGTTGCAGCTGGATTGATTACCTGCAGCTCCGGATTTCTCCAGGGGATGGGGTGGAGTGGGGAGAAGGAAGGAGGAAGGATGCAAACCAGGATTTTTGCTGGAGTGTGTATTTGCTTTTTTTTTGTTTGTTTTCTTTTCTCCTGGCAGACAAAACAGGGCAAGGTGTGTTTGTGGGTGAGAGAGAGGGCGGAAAAGTTTTCTAGAAATAAGTGACACGGACCGAAGCAGAGTTCGGCTCCTATCTCCGTGCAGACCTCGGGCGGCAACGGGAAGAGGAAAATAGGGTGTTACTGTGGCTTTTCTTTAGGAGGGCTGTTCAGGTCGGTAGATCTCCAAGGCTAATCCAAACAACCCGTTTGACTTGTGAGGTCCGGAGTCTAAACAGAGCTGGTGGCTCGGCGGCTCCTTATCTGGTTTTGGAATCAGCCAAAAGAGACTTTTCTTAATGTCCACAGCAGCACTGGGATCTGCCGAGGAGCCACCGCACCTCGCAGACAGGACAACAAATACACCCACCACCTGGAAGCTTTACAGCACGCTTTGTTGTTCCCGGGCCGCTGCGGCTCTGCCTCGCCCCTCGGCCGCCGGGCAGGGGTAACTCGCCTCCGGCGGGCTGTTTAGTAAAACTTATAGCCCGCTGCTTGCCACGGCAGCTGCTCCTGTCGCCCCCCGGGCACTGAAAGGCCACCTCCGCGGCAGGATGTGGCAGTGGGCACTCGAGCCCCGCTGGGGTCAGAAGCGCTATGGTGGTTTTGTTTTGGTATTGCGGTCCGTCCCCCCCGCTTTTTTTTCCCCGTGTGTTTGCTGCTACTATTATTACTTTTTTTTTTCCAGTTGAAGTTTTGCAGAGAATGGAAAAAAAATATCCAAACTCACTCTTGTTCACCAACCTTAAGGAATGATCGAAACAAATCAATTAAGAGAGAGGAAGTCAGTTTAGATAGAAGATCTTCTTTGGGAGTAGAAAATTGCCTTCTGTATTAGTCCCTTTATGCTGGGCTTGTGGATATTGCAAGCTGTAAAGCTTGTTTGATGCAGCTGGGATCAATAAAAGCATTTAACTCAATAGCAAGCAGCATTTTGGAAAGTAGGGAGAAAGAGGCATCTTTTGGTTGGATGTCACTCTTTCTATTTATTAATTTATTTTCTTGAGCTTTCAAACTCTCTTAGTATGGTGGGTTTCCAGGTTTCTGAACAGTGCATGAGCCCATCCACTGCCTCTGATGTTTCTCTACTGTAATGCAAAATGGTTTGCTGCGAATCTGTGTGATTCCTCTCCAAACTCTGTGCAGTTTCTCAGTGCAGTTGAGTTCACGGCCACGATATTCCATTTTGGAAGAAAGAAAGCTGATTGCTATAACTATGATGCAGTGATATGCTATTTGCAGCAGATACTGTAATTGAGTCTGCTAATGTGGAATTACGAAATTTGCCAGTGGGTAGGTGTCGTGGTTTAACCCCAGCCAGCAACTAAGCACCACACAGCCGCTCACTCACTCCCCCCCACCCCTGGGATGGGGGAGAGAATCAGGAAAAAAAACCTCGTGAGTTGAGATAAAGACAGTTTAATAGGACAGAAAGGAATGAAAAACAATGATAATGATAATAATAATATGACAATAGTAATACTAAAAGAATTAGACTATACAAAGCAAGTGGTGCACAATGCAATTGCTCACCACTCGCTGACTGATGCCCAGTTAGTTCCCGAGCAGCAATCCGCCCCTCCCAGCCAACTCCCCCAGTTTATATACTGGGCATGATGTCATATGGTATGGAATAGCCCTTTGGCCAGTTTGGGTCAGCTGTCCTGATGGTGTCCCCTCCCAGCTTCTTGTGCCCCTCCAGCCTTCTTGCTGGCTGGGCATGAGAAGCTGAGAAATCCTTGACTTAGTATAAACACTACTTAGCAACAACTGAAAACATCAGTGTGTTATCAACATTCTTTTCCTACTAAATCCAAAACACAGCACTCTACCAGCTACTAGGAAGAAAATTAACTCTGTCCTAGCTGAAACCAGGACAGTATCCACCCCTTATTCTATACCATCTACATCATGTCCAGGTCCCACACTTTCCAATGCATTTTCAATTAATCACCACCACTTTTCCTGTCTTTTGATACATATACACACAGATATCATTCCCTTAATCTATAAACCTTTACAATGTCCATTTAAAATGTTCGTTGAGTTCATTCAGTCCATGACTTTGGACTCCATCTGTCATAACAGTCTGTCTGGGCAGGAGGGATGGTGTGAAGTCCGCTCAGTCAGCAGAGCAGGATCCGGCTTTGGTGCAGTACAGCGGGCAGATGACATTGGGCGCAGCAGGAGGATGGTGTGTAGTGTTGGATTGTTGCATGCTGCAGTCAGTCCTGGTTCCATCACTACTGCACTTCACTTGGTTTTATCAAAGTTCATTCTTTATTAATTTAGATAATTCTTACTGTAATACCATTAATATAGCATATAGCAACCATAGTAATGATGACATACAGTGGCAGGGTTATATAGCAATTAACATAATACAATTTAATTCACTGGCTATTCTCACCTAAAATCAAATCTCCTTGAGGCACACATCGGACTTCCCCATCCTTCCGCATCACCCACCAAGTGCATCCAGGTCCTTGAGCAAAAGCAATCCCACGAATGGGTTTGCCTTTGCCTGAGGCAGGAGTAACCCAGACTGTCTTCCTAGCATATTTTTTATGTGCACTACAGGGACTTTATCCCCTTCTACAGTATGTAAAAGTTCTGATTGGGCAGGGCCAGCTCGATTGACAGATCCTCTAGTGTTGACTAACCAGGTGGCCTTTGCTAGATGTGTATCCCAATGTTTGAAGGTCCCACCACCCATTGCTTTCAGTGTAGTCTTTAACAATCCATTGTATCGCTCGATTTTCCCGGAGGCTGGTGCATGATAGGGGATGTGATACACCCACTCAATGCCGTGCTCTTTGGCCCAGGTGTCTATGAGATTGTTCCGGAAATGAGTCCCGTTGTCTGACTCAATTCTTTCTGGGGTACTGTGTCACCATAATACTTGCTTTTCAAGGCCCAGGATAGTGTTCCGGGCGGTGGCATGGGGCACGGGATATGTTTCCAGCCAGCCGGTGGTTGCTTCCACCATTGTAAGCACATGGCGCTTGCCTTGGCGGGTTTGTGGGAGTGTGATATAGTCAATCTGCCAGGCCTCTCCATATTTGTATTTCAGCCATCGTCCCCCATACCAAAGAGGCTTTAACCGCTTGGCTTGCTTAATTGCAGCACATGTTTCACATTCATGGATAACCTGTGCGATAGTGTCCATGGTCAGGTCCACCCCTCGATCACGAGCCCATCTATATGTTGCGTCTCTTCCCTGATGACCTGAGGTGTCATGGGCCCATCAAGCCATAAATAATTCACCCTTATGTTGCCAGTCCAGATCCACCTGAGCCACTTCAATCCTAGCAGCCTTGTCTACCTGTTGATTGTTTTGATGTTCTTCAGTGGCCCGGCTCTTGGGTACGTGGGCATCTACATGATGTACTTTCACAACCAGGTTCTCTAGCCGGGCAGCAATATCTTGCCACAATGGGGCAGCCCAGATGGGTTTACCTCTGTGTTGCCAGTTACTCTGCTTCCATTGCTGCAACCACCCCCACAGAGCATTTGCCACCATCCATGAGTCAGTATAGAGATAAAGTATTGGCCATTTTTCTCATTCAGCAATGTCTAAAGCCAGCTGAATGGCTTTCACCTCTGCAAACTGACTCGATTCACCTTCTCCTTCTGCAGTTTCTGCAACTTGTCGTATAGGACTCCATACAGCCGCCTTCCACCTCCGATGCTTTCCTACAATGCGACAGGACCCATCAGTGAACAGGGCATATTGCCTCTCCTTTTCTGGCAGTTTATTATACAGTGGGGCATCTTCAGCACACGTCACCTCCTCCTCTGGCGATATTCCAAAATCTTTGCCTTCTGGCCAGTCCGTGATCACTTCCAGAATTCCTGGGTGACTGGGGTTTCCTATTCAACTTCATTGTGTGATTGGTGCAACCCACTTACTCCACGTAGCATCAGTTGCATGATGTGTAGAAGGGACCTTCCCTTTGAACATCCAGCCCAGCACCGGCAGTCGGGGTGCTAAGAGGAGCTGTGTTTCAGTACCAACCACTTCTGAAGCAGCTCGAACTCCTTCATATGCTGCTAATATCTCCTTTTCAGTTGGAGTATAGTGGGCCTCAGATCCTCGATATCCCCGACTCCAAAACCCTAGGGGTCGACCTCGGGTCTCCCCTGGTGGTGCTTTCTGCCAGAGACTCCAGGTAGGGCCATTCTCCCCGGCTGCAGTGTAGAGCACATTTTTAACATCTGGTCCTGCCCGGACCGGCCCAAGGGCTACTGCATGAACTATCTCCCGTTTAATCTGTTCAAAGGCTTGTTGTTGCTCAGGGCCCCATTTAAAATTGTTCCTCTTCCGGGTCACTTGATAGAGAGGGCTTACAATCAGACTCTAATTCTCCAAAAACCTACAACACCTAAGAAAGCTTGTGTTTCCTGTTTACTAGTCAGTGGAGAAATAGCTGCTATTTTGTTGATCACATTCATTGGGATGTGACAACGTCCGTCTTGCCATTTTATTCCTAAAAACTGAATCTCCTGTGCGGGTCCCTTCACCTTACTTTGTTTTATGGCAAAACAACCCTTCAGAAGGATTTGGATTATTTTCTCCCCTTTCTCAAAAACTTCTTCTGCTGTGTTGCCCCATACGATGATGTCATCAATGTATTGCAGGTGTTCTGGAGCTTCACCCTGTTCCAGTGCATTCTGGATTAGTCCATGGCAAATGGTGGGGCTGTGTTTCCACCCCTGGGGCAGTCGATTCCAGGTGTACTGGATGCCCCTCCAAGTGAAAGCAAACTGTGGCCGGCACTCTGCTGCCAAAGGGATTGAGAAAAACGCATTAGCGATATCACTTGTGGCGTACCACTTGGCTGCCTTTGACTCCAGTTCATATTGAAGTTCTAGCATGTCTGGCACGGCAGCACTCAGCGGTGGTGTGACTTCATTCAGGCCACGATAGTCTACTGTTAGTCTCCACTCTCCATTCGACTTTCACACTGGCCATATGGGGCTGTTAAAGGGTGAGCGAGTCCTGCTGATCACTCCTTGGCTCTCCAGTCGACAAATCAGCTTATGGATGGGAATCAGGGAGTCTCGGTTGGTGCGATATTGCTGCCAGTGCACCCTTGTGGTAGCGATCGGCACCTGTTGCTCTTCCACCCTCAGCAACCCCACAACTGAAGGGTCCTCAGAGAGACCGGGCAAGGTGGACAACTGTTCAATTCCCTCCATCTCCAAGGCAGCTATACCAAAGGCCCACCGGTACCCCTTTGGGTCCTTGAAATACCCTCTCCTGAGACAGTCTATGCCAAGGATGCATGGGGCCTCTGGGCCAGTCACAATGGGGTGTTTCTGCCGCTCATTCCCAGTTAGGCTCACTTCAGCCTCCAATACAGTTAGCTGTTGGGATCCCCCTGTCACCCCAGAAATACAGATGGGTTCTGCCCCTTTATAGCTTGATGGCATTAGGGTACACTGTGCACCGGTGTCTACTAGGGCTTTATACTCCTGTGGGTGTGATGTGCCAGGCCATCGAATCCACACAGTCCAATAAACCCGGTTGTCCCTTTCCTCCACCTGGCTGGAGGCAGGGCCCCTCTAATCCTGGTCAGAGTATTTGTTACTCACTTCTTGTAAAAATGACTTAGAGGTCCCTTCAAGAGGGTCAGAAGCCCTTCTACTTTGTCTGGAAACCGGAGCGGCATCTTTCCTGGAAGAATCCCCTTTTGTGGTTGTTTTCCCTTTCAATTCACGTACCCGTGCATCTAGGGTCGAGGTAGGTTTTCTATCCCACTTCTTCATGTCCTCTCCGTGGTCACGCAGGTAAAACCACAGGGTACCCCATGGTGTGTACCTTCTATATTCTCTCTCTTGAGCAGAGGAATGCTCACTCCTAATAGCTGAGATATTGGTCTGTACAGGTGGGGAGTAGGACTTTTCGATCAGTTTGATCAGTTTTTCGGACTTCTCGGACAGTTTTTCCACAGCCGAGACACAGGCTCGTAGGGATGAAGAGAGATTTTCCTCGTATTGCCGGAGTTGGCGAGCCATTTCATCCACTGTTGGTACCTCTTCGTCTTTCCAAGTTAGTACTACCAATGGGTAGGCATACGATGATGGTGCGCTCCGTACAAACTTCCGCCACATGGGTCGTGTGCATTGAACTTCATCTGGATCTCTGGGTAATTGTAAACTGTCTGGGTCATAATAAATCATCTCTAGCACGGCTAATTCCCTCAGGTACTGGATACCTCTTTCCATGGTGGTCCACTTGCCTGGGTGACATATAACATCTTCCTTGAAGGGATACCTTTCCTTCACACTTGACAGGAGTCGCCTCCAGAGGCTGAGGGCTTGTGTCCCTTTTCCAATCGCCTTATCAATGCCACCTTCCCTAGCAAGTGATCCCAGCTGCTTGGCTTCCCTACCCTCTAATTCCAGGCTACTAGCCCCATTGTCCCAGCATCGGAGCAGCCAGGTGATAATGTGCTCGCCTGGACGACGGCTGAAATCTTTTCGCATATCCCGCAGCTCACTCAGGGATAGGGATCGGGTGATTACTTCTGGTTCTGCCTCTTCCTCCTGTTCTCGTGATGACCCTGGTTCACCTTCATCCTTTGCTAAACGAACTGATTTTTTTGTATATTTCTTCTTCTGTATAGGGGCGACTGATACTGGCACAGGTTGGTTCTCTGGTTCAGCCACAGCGCCTGTCACAGGGGTTGGAGTAGCCACAGCAGCTGTTGCAGGGGTCGGAGTAGCCGCAGCGCCTGTCGCAGGGGTTGGAGTAGCCACAGTGCCTGTTGCGGTGGTTAGAATAGCCACAGTGTCTGTTGCAGAGGTTGGAGTAGCCACCGTGTCTGTTATGGGGGTTGGAGTAGCCGCCTTGCCTGTCGCTGGGGTTGCAGTAGCCACAGTGTCTGTTGCAGGGGTTGGAGTAGCCGCAGTATCTGTCGGTCTGTTTTCCCTCCCTTCCCCCTGAGGGTGCTGTTACGACCCAGACCGGACAGACCAGAGGGTCGTAGAGGTTCTGGGATCTCCCCGGGCTAAATTAAGGTGAAACGACACCAAACGATCACTTTGAATGCTTTATTTGAAGAATCCAAACTGTGGAAGGCGTAAGGGTGGGCAGCGTGGGTTGCAGCAAAACGTTCACAAGAAGAGAGAAAAGAGAGAAAAAAAGAAAGAGGGGAAAAGAAAAGAGATATTCACCACCCTTGGATCCCGCGGTGTCGGCGACGAGCGTGGTAATCCTCCGGTGACGGGTGTGCGCAAAGTGGCTCTTTGCAGTTGTGTCTTTTATAGTCTAAATCTCCATCCACAGTCACGCCTCTTGAAGACTTATATGGGTTCATTCTAGACAGTTCTCTACATATATAGTAGTGTTCCAGAGGGTTCTTTATCTACTGAGCATGTGCGGCTTATTGGGGTGGTGGTCTTAGGGACTTTCCAAGGAGCTACAAGCCCCCTCCTCAGATAAGCTTTGTGTGGCCTCTGGCCATATATGGTGGGTTCCCAGGCTGGTTCTGCCAGAACACAGGACTGCATACCCTCTGGCACACCCCCTGTGTCCATGCCAGCCAACTTCTTGCTAATGGCCCTCCCTCTTTGTTATGCAGACCATACCTTGGTTGCTACAATGTTTGAGACATTTACAGACATTAACTCTTTCAGTCCCTCAGAGGTGCTGCACAGTATCGAGCAGTGTTTGGTAGATACTAGCCAGGGCCCAGCACAGTGCGATAAGTTGTGCCTCTTTGGAA
Source organism: Gymnogyps californianus (assembly GCF_018139145.2). Lineage (NCBI taxonomy): Eukaryota > Metazoa > Chordata > Aves > Accipitriformes > Cathartidae > Gymnogyps > Gymnogyps californianus. The sequence goes on along the minus strand of NW_026114235.1, from coordinate 911,896 downwards.
TCGCCACAGCATTTTCCTTTCAGATAGTCTATCACTTCATCAGGGTCCTGTAGTTGTTCGGGAGTGAAGTTCCAAACCATTGGAGGTGAGAAGTTCTCTAGATACCTGCCCATATTCTCCCACATGCCATGCCACCCATGACTATCCAGCCTTGGGGCAGATCTCTGGGTGGTATTCTTAAACAGTTGTTTAACCTTAAGCAAGACCTGGAACACATTCAGGAGACATAGCAATAGGAACATGCTGGTTTGAACATCCCAAGGATATTCAAAATTCTCAAGAGCTACTGTAATTTGCCTGGAGGAGAAGGGGAAGCTGAAGAAATGTGTCTCCCTCGTGGATTGGCTCTCCGATGAGAAAAGGTACAAGGTGTAATTATTAATAGTTTCTGATAGATGGCTCCCGAAGTACGGAGGTGACGGCAATGCTGAGTACAAATACCAGATTAGTTTCATGACCAGCAATTCCATCGTATCATAAGCCAGTGTTACAAAGTACAACAACATGATAACTCTGGCCCAGTTCCCACGGGTGATAAACAGCACAACAGGGAGCATATACTGCAAGTAGGGCATTACATAACGCACCTTTAAGAACAAGTGCACCAACTTTGATTGCAATACATCAACATTGTGACCAGCAACTATTGAACTAATATAATGTATGTTTATAACAAATTTGTTCTAACACATTCCAGTCAGATTTGTCGTTATCTCAACCCGTTGTGCCCCACGTTGGGCGCCAAAAAGGACTGTCGTGGTTTAACCCCAGCCGGCAGCTAAGCACCACGCAGCCGCTCGCTCACTGCCCCCCACCCCTGGGATGGGGAGAGAATCAGGAAAAAAAAACCTCGTGAGTTGAGATAAAGACAGTTTAATAGGACAGAAAGGAATGAAAAACAATGATAATGATAATAATAATATGACAATAGTAATACTAAAAGAATTAAACTATACAAAGCAAGTGGTGCACAATGCAATTGCTCACCACTCGTTGACCGATGCCCAGTTAGTTCCCGAGCCGCGATCCGCCCCTCCCAGCCAGCTCCCCCAGTTTATATACTGGGCATGATGTCATATGGTATGGAATAGCCCTTTGGCCAGTTTGGGTCAGCTGTCCTGATGGTGTCCCCTCCCAGCTTCTTGTGCCCCTCCAGCCTTCTTGCTGGCTGGCCATGAGAAGCTGAAAAATCCTTGACTTAGTATAAACACTACTTAGCAACAACTAAAAACATCAGTGTGTTATCAACATTCTTTTCCTACTAAATCTAAAACACAGCACTCTACCAGCTACTAGGAAGAAAATTAACTCTGTCCTAGCTGAAACCAGGACAGTAGGACTCTTTCTCTATGCAGTTTAGAAGGTTTGTGGATAAGTGCTGTTTTCTAGATTTAGTAGTTGCAAATTTCCTCATGTACAGAGCAAATTATATTGCAAAGCTTTTGTAATAATTTTCTATCAAACACATTTAAACCATTTTAAACTCCCAATAACTCAGGGAATTCAGGATCAAGAGAGCAACATTTCCCTAGAAAATGAATCTTAACCATGATCCTGATACTCCACTTTTTTTTTTTCCCTCATGAGTAAAACTTCATGTTTATTTTTATCTGTCACAAATACAAGGTGTTGTTTGAAAAGTGTTAAACTTAGCAGGTATATAGACATAATACTGATGTGTCACTGTGCATGATCAAGTAAAATATGGTGGGAATTAACTTGAAAAGTTCATGAAGGTTTTAACTACAGCCCATAAATTAACCTTTTTTACAAAGATACGATGGTATATAGAAGATCTTACAATATATATGACACTTAAAAAAATACTCCAATATTTGGAGCCCAAACATTTTTTCCCCAACTTGAAGACACAAGCTGAGGTCCTAGTCCTGGAAGTACTTACTGTAAGTAATCTGAAGTAATTAATATTAGACATCTCTAGTGAATCAGGAATTGCAGGAGCAAACTTTCTAGTTTACACAGGGCCTTCCGTGAAGGTAGTGAAGAATTTGCTGCTAACCTCTAGTGAAGCAGGAATGCATAGCTTTGAAGACTTGAGTCCAATTCTCACTGAAGTTAGTGGCAAAAATCCCCTAGACATGTGGGTATAAAATAAGTGCTGTGATTTTGTAGGGAAAAAAGTAATTTCCTTTCCACCACCCTCATTTTTTTCCATATTTGACCTTAAATGACTGCATAATTTTCTGTTATAAGAGAAAAACCCTCTTAAGCTATCGGTGCATCAGTAAAAGCATCTTGCTTGGTGTGGTAATCAGAAACAGGAGCTAATAGCTCATCTGAATGTACAGAATATTATAAAATAAAACAGTCACTCCCTGTCTCACAGCCTCCTAAGGGAAATTTCATACGTTGTGAATTCTGGGATAGGAGACTACATACAAATTACTTACATGATATTTTACAGAAGAGAACTCTTAGCAAAACTTAACAGAATTAGCCCCACACCAGCTCTGAAGTTCTAATTTACATGTATTTCACCTTCATGATATGAAGCAAAGAAGATTTTGAAGGATTTGGCCCTACCAGCATGACTCAAATTCAGGTTCGTTCTGAGCCAGGCAACTGCCCAATTGGCTGTTGCAGAATGATCCCAAACTTCACACACAGCACAGTCAGTGGGATTTGAGGTGTACTAAAGATGCAGGGTCTTGTTTAGTGAAAATGAATTGATAGTAAACAGGGTTTTTTTACTTAGATTCTTTTTCTATAGCAAGAATTTAATGATTTTAGCACTTGGAAGACTAGAGTTTTTTTAGTTATTCAAGTAACGTTATTCAGGGTTGGGCCTTTCCTGGCTGAAAACCATGGGTAGTGGGTAGTTTTGATAATTAAGTCAGGATGAGCAGGATTGAGCACTTAGTGGCCAGAGACCTCAAATTGTTGTATCATTTTAAATGAAAGTGTTTTAGTCCAGCATTCATTCCAGATCTTACTGACTTACTGGTTAGTGTAACTGGGGAAACAAATAACCCCCAGTGTTCATACAGGAGCAATATATTCAAGACAGTTAGATGCGTCTTCTTCATCACATTTTTTTAAATGCTAGGTTTTTAAATCTCTGGTTTTGTGGTTCACTGTTTTTCTTCTAATGAATTAATTTTCAAGGCATCCTTGCCTGTGTCGTGGTTTAACCCCAGCCAGCAACTAAACACCACACAGCCGCTTGCTCACTCCCCCCACAGTGGGATGGGGGAGAGAATCAGAAAAAAAAAGTAAAACTCGTGGGTTGAGATAAAGACAGTTTAATAGGGAAAGCAAAAGCCACGCACACAAGCAAAGCAAAACAAGGAATTCATTCACTACTTCCCATGGGCAGGCAGGTGTTTAGGGCCATCTCCAGGAAAGCAGGGCTCCATCACGCATAACGGTTACTTGGGAAGACAAACACCATCACTCTGAACATCCCCCCCCTTCCTTCTTCTTCCCCCAGCTTTATATGCTGAGCATGACGTCATATGGTATGGAATACCCCTTTGGTCAGTTGGGGTCAGCTGTCCCAGCTGTGTCCCCTCCCAACTTCTTGTGCGCCCCCAGACTCCTCGCTGGTGGGGTGGTGTGAGAAGCAGAAAAGGCCTTGACTCTGTGTAAGCACTGCTCAGCAGTAACAAAAACATCCCTGTATTATCAACACTGTTTCCAGCACAAATCCAAAACATAGCCCCATACTAGCTACTATGAAGAAAATTAACTCTATCCCAGCCAAAACCAGCACAGCCTGTCATTCCAGTAAGCACAGCTGTTTTATGCCCTGATCTTAATTTTTTTTCTGAGTAAAGCCCCAATGGACTTTAAGAGAGTCATGTGTCCTCAATTCAGTTGAGCCCATCCCTTTTCAAAGTCAGGGATCTCTGCCAATTATATAGTGGCAAAGGCAAGAACATTTAGATTTTTGCAATGCCCACCACATACCATATTTCTTTGTGGTACTATTACTATACTATTATGAGGTACTTCAGAGCAGAAGAATTGGTCATTAAAGTAGTCCTGGAAGTGAAATGTCACCATTTGGGATCTCAGCTCTGCAGTATGTAGGCTCTTCAAAACTGATTACATTAGGGAAATGTGTTTGCAGTTTTAATTTAACTTATTAAATCATTATCACAGAAAAAAAAAGGCACAGAAGATTAAGAAAGGCAGATACCACTTCTTACAACTATCACATCAAAATTATTCTTAAGTTTGACGTTTTTCCTGGTGAATATTTTGTTTATAAAAAGACATTTCTTTCTGAAATCATTAGGTCACTCAAGCAGGGATTCATTTGAGGTTGCTTACAGTTGTTCCATGGTTGTGCAATGCCTAATACAATGGGCCATGCTCCTCACAGGTCCTTAGAGCAATGCTATAACCAACATGGTCAATAATAGTAAATAAAAGACCATGGTGATGTTAATACAACTCTACAGTAATAATTGGCCAATATAGATGTAAAGCCTTGTGTCTTATAGATGCTTAATTCCCACAAAATAATTTTTCAACACTGCACCTATTCCTGTTTCTATGGCAAAAATGTTGCTAACTTCCACAGGAGAATTTGATCTCTTCAGTAAGTGGCTCAAAGAAAAAATGGGAATTAAGAATGAAATAGCATGACAAGTAGTAGCATTGCAATTAGCAGTACAAGTTTTATGCTGCAAAGACTGAGTCTGGATGGAAAACCTGAAAACTGAGAGTCTTGTACTGCAGGATCAAATGTTTGGCTGACTATTACAGTCAGTAAAACAATATGTTCATTCTTTAGAGTTTTATCTGCCTTCAACTATTTAACAAAAGAACTCTATACCTTATATTTCAGAAAATATTTTTAGTTTTGATATACATTTGAATATACTGCTGGACCAAAACCAGCCATTAAAGCAGCTGTTGATCAAACAACGAATGCAAAAATTTAACCAGTTAATGATCAATTAAGTATGGTGAGTTATCTCCTCCAATTCTTAATCATGTCTTTTATTCAGGTGGTGTTAATCTGAGTTGTCCTTTAGTTAATGATTGTTTTATACTTTTTTTTATATTGTAAGATATTTCTTATTTGGGGATAAAAGTGAATAGAGTCAGGGGGAGGTACAGACTTTTGTGAATGTGTGGTCTAAAAGGAACAAATAATTAGTGCTTCCATGCTGGATTTAGGTCAGTGAAACTCCCAGGGGCAGTAGAGTGGTAAATGCAATTATGAGGGCAATGTGGAAGAGAAAAAGGGAGGATGGAGGTGGTTTATGTCTACCTGTGACACGACACAGATCCTGTGACACCCTGATAATGCTGTCTGGTATTGAAGCCCTTGTTTCATTGCGCAGCCCAGCCTCGCGCGCCTTTTCTGGCTCGTGAAGGGGCTCACCGCTAGCAAGAGGCAGCAGAGCTCCTCTGGGAAAGGACGGTTTCCCGTCTCTTCGGCAGAGGCTGAGGAGTCCTTGGTGGGGATGGTTAGACAGGTATTCTCTTCCTAGGAGAGATGCTGAAAAAAGTTGTAGCAGAATAGTTCCCAAAGCATAAAGCTGCCTCAGATTCACATCCATACAGGAAGAGGCACTGACCACAAAGAGAGCTGATCTCTCGATGATGGATAGAGATCAGGCGTCTCTGATGAAATTCCTCATGCCTTTGTTACAATTGAAATGAAGTATTGGTAGTTGGTCTGCAGAGCTTACAGGGGAGACCCAGGCTTGTGTTTCAGTGAAGGCTTTTTTCCTCTCTATGAAAGCCCCTCCAGAGCGCATGCAGGGAGGCTGGGGCTGCGAGCTGAAACTTGCCTGTTCTCAGGAGCATGGCTGCCAGCGCTTGCCTTAATGCATCATTGCTCTTCCTCCCTCCCCCTACACTGCTCAGGCCGTGACCTGGAAGTCTTCAGATGTGGCCCAGCCCTGGCTGACTTCTTGCCCTGAGTTCCCATACTCCTTGGCCCTGCCTCTGGCACAGGCTGTTCTTGCTCCAGCGGTGCAGCCCCAGCTACATGCAGGATGCTGCAGCCGGCTTGGGCGAGGCTTCACCTGGGCCCCCTCCATCTCCTCAACCAGCATGGGATCCGCGCACATGCTTTGTGACGGGACGTAGGCCCCTGTCCAAAAAGCTGGGATGTGAGACTTAGTACATGGCATCCACTGTGTAAAGTCTGTGATGGGAAAGGGCAAGTGTGCTTCTGCAGGTGTCCCACCCAAGCACGGGGCTTGTGAGGAGGTGCAGGCTGGGGTGCAGCACAGGGCTGTAATGCGCCTGTGCCACGTGCTGCCCAGAGAGGAGCTGCAGCTCTGCACTAGTGCCACGCTCGACGTGCCTAAGACCCTGTGCCACGGCCAAAGCTTGGGAGATAGCGAGGGATGCCCACGCTCGGAGGGTGAGCTTCGGTGGGGCAGAGCATGCGCCATAACAGCTACTTTTGGACACCTGGCTCTGTAATGGAATACAGGCTCCAGAGTGGCATCTCATGCTGTAGCGGGTAGATGGGGAGAGCTAAGTGCTTCTGAGTAGGATTCACAGAAAAACAGCTGCTGCTTATTGAGCAGAGGGATATATCACAGATGCTACCCTTCTTTAGGGCATAGGCCCCAGTGCTACTAGAAGTAATCTCTTTCCTCCTTTCCTCTCAGAATTTACAGCCACAGCCCAGGCCCTTTCTTAATAGCAGGCACTTATGTTTTTTTTTTTTTTTTGGGATGCAGGGTATCATTTTTAGCTTTCAGAGGATGCCTGGAGTGGTAGCTCCTCCTACTCTAAAAGTGATCAGTGGTTACAGCATTTACTTAGGATGTGACAGACCTGGTTTCAAATTCATCCCTTCAGGGATGAGCTTGTATGTAAAGGGCTGGCTGGTGTGTGCGGTGGGGTGTTTCCGTCTTGCCCACTGAAGCTATTCTACAGCATAGGAAAGACTGGAGAGAGGAAATGAGAGTATGAGGGCTGAAACCTGTGTCATGGGAAGCAGATTTGAATCCATTCAGAGGATGGGTTTTGTCTGAGGTGTATGGCCTGTCAGGAACAGGCAGGCCTGGGCATGCATGCAGGCAGAGCTGTGGGTGTTTGAGAAACTCCAACACAGAAAACTGAGGCCTCTCCAGAGGTCAGATGCCTCTGGGAATGGTCATCAGCTGAGCAAAGTTTTGAGGATCCCAGTTTTGGGCCTAGATGCTTAAATCACATCCAAGCCTCACACTGGGCACCTCAGTCCCTTTTTGGAAGGCCACTGTTGTGGAGGGTGTTTGCAGTGTGCTGACAACACCCACCAGAAGGGGCCCAGAGTGTCCACTGGAGAAAAGATCTGGCCAGCTTCCATCTTCCTAGCAGTGTCAGAGTGGCATGGTGGGGGTCGCGTGAGGGAAAATGGGGACCCTTGATCTCTGCCTCTAACTGGCTCACTGCTGTCAAATGCCTTACCCAGTGTGTGGGTGAGACTGAGAAACATCTGAGAGCTCGCTGGCCACAGCTCAGTCCGCATAAGGCTTAAGGCAATGCCACAGGCTGGAGGAAGCTACCAGCAGGTAGGGCAGAGCTTGTACCTGCCCTGCTCACTGGAGGATCTGCTGGCTGCCAAGCTGGAAGCATTACTGAGGCTTTGGCTGCTGCTAGGTGATCCCATTTCAGAAGGTCAAAGGCAGGCTTCCCCATAACACTCCCTCATCATTTTCTGGCAAGACATTAGTTATTATTACTTTTGGATGAAGACTTGGCTCTTGTGATCCATGCCCCGGCACCTATATTCTTGCAATGGTCTCTGTGTGTCGTGGTTTAACCCCAGCCAGCAACTAAGCACCACGCAGCCGCTTCCCCCTCCCCCTCCCAGTGGGGTGAGGAGGAGGAAAGGGAAAAAAAAAAAAAAAAAGCAAAACTCGTGGGTTGAGATAAGAACAGTTTAATAACTAAAGTAAAATATAATACTAACAATAGTAATAATGAAATATAATAATAATAATAGTAACGAAAAGGAATATAACAAAAAAAGGAAGGGGGGGAAGAAAAAAACAGTGATGCACAATGCAATTGCTCACCACCCGCTGACCAATGCCCAGTTAGTTCCCGAGCCGCGATCCATGCCTCCCGGCCAACTCCCCCCTGTTTATATACTGGGCATGACATTCCATGGTATGGAATACCCCTTTGGCTAGTTCAGGTCAGCTGTCCTGGCCATGCTCCCTCCCAGCTTCTTGCACACCTGCTTGCTGGCAGAGCATGGGAAACTGAAAAGTCCTTGGCTTAAGATAAGCGCTACTTAGCAACAACTAAAACATCAGAGTGTTATCAACATCATTCTCACACTAAATCCAAAACACAGCACTGTACCAGCTACTAAGAAGAGAGTTAACTCTATCCCAGCCGAAACCAGGACAATATCCACCCCTTATTCTATACCATTTACGTTATGCCCAGATCCCACACTTTCCAATACATTTCCAATTAATCACCATCACTTTTCCTGTCTTTTAATATATGCATACAGATATCATTCCCGCGGTCTATGGGCCATCTCTACCAAATGTCTGAAGAGTTCATTCAGTCCATGACTTTGGGCTCCATCTGTCATAACAGTCTGTCTGGGCAGGAGTCCACTCAGTCGGCAGAACAGGATTGGGCTTCGGTGTGATGTGGCAGGCAGGTGACATTGGGTGCAGCAAGAGGATGGTGTGTGGTGTCGGATTGTTGCATGCTGAAGTCAGTCCTGGTTCCATCACTACTGCATTTTGCTCGGTTTTATCAAAGTTCATTCTTTATTAATTTAGATAATTCTTACTGCAATACCATTAATATAGCACATAACAGTTATAATAATGATGACATACAATGGCAAGATTATATAGCAATTAATATCATACAATTTGATCTATTGGCTGTTCTCACCTAAAACCAAATCCCCTTGAGGCACACATCGGACTTCCCCATCCTTCCGCATCACCCACCAAGGGCACCCAGGCCCTTGAGCAAAAGCAATCCCACAAATGGGTTTGCCTTTGCCTGAGGCAGGACTAACCCAAACTGTTTTTCCTAGCATATTTTTTATGTGCACTACAGGGACCTTATCCCCTTCTACAGTACGTAAAAGTTCTGATTGGGCAGGGCCAGCTCGATTGACAGATCCTCTAGTGTTGACTAACCAGGTGGCCTTTGCTAAATGTGTATCCCAATGTTTGAAGGTCCCACCACCCATTGCTTTCAATGTAGTCTTTAACAACCCATGGTATCACTCGATTTTCCCAGAGGCTGGTGCATGATAGGGGATGTGATACACCCACTCAATGCCGTGCTCTTTGGCCCAGGTGTCTATGAGATTGTTCCGGAAATGAGTCCCATTGTCTGACTCAATTCTTTCTGGGGTTCCATGTCGCCATAAGACTTGCTTTTCAAGGCCCAGGATAGTGTTCCGGGCGGTGGCGTGGGGCACGGGATATGTTTCCAGCCAGCCGGTGGTTGCTTCCACCATTGGAAGCACATGGCGCTTGCCTTGGCGGGTTTGTGGGAGTGTGATATAGTCAATCTGCCAGGCCTCTCCATATTTGTATTTCAGCCATCGTCCTCCATACCAAAGAGGCTTTAACCGCTTGGCTTGCTTAATTGCAGCGCATGTTTCACATTCATGGATGACCTGTGCGATAGTGTCCATGGTCAGGTCCACCCCTCGATCACGAGCCCATCTATATGTTGCATCTCTTCCCTGATGGCCTGAGGTGTCATGGGCCCATCAAGCCATAAATAATTCACCCTTATGCTGCCAATCCAGATCCACCTGAGCCACTTCATTCCTAGCAGCCTTGTCTACCTGTTGATTGTTTTGATGTTCTTCAGTGGCCCAACTCTTAGGTACATGAGCATCTACGTGACGTACTTTCACAACCAAGTTCTCTAGCCGGGCAGCAATATCTTGCCACAATGGGGCAGCCCAGATGGGTTTACCTCTGTGTTGCCAGTTACTCTGCTTCCATTGCTGCAACCACCCCCACAGAGCATTTGCCACCATCCAGGAGTCAGTATAGAGATAAAGTATTGGCCATTTTTCTTGTTCAGCAATGTCTAAAGCCAGCTGGATGGCTTTCACCTCTGCAAACTGACTCGATTCACCTTCTCCTTCTGCAGTTTCTGCAACTTGTCGTAGGGGACTCCATACAGCCGCCTTCCACCTCCGATGCTTTCCTACAATGCGACAGGACCCATCAGTGAACAGGGCATATTGCCTCTCCTTTTCTGGCAGTTTATTATACAGTGGGGCCTCTTCAGCACACGTCACCTCCTCCTCTGGTGATATTCCAAAATCTTTGCCTTCTGGCCAGTCTGTGATCACTTCCAGAATTCCTGGGCGACTGGGGTTTCCTAGTCGACTTCATTGTGTGATCAGTGCAACCCACTTACTCCATGTAGCATCAGTTGCATGATGTGTAGAAGGGACCTTCCCTTTGAACATCCAGCCCAGCACCGGCAGTCGGGGTGCTAAGAGGAGCTGTGTTTCAGTACCAACCCACTTCTGAAGCAGCTTGAACTCCTTCATATGCTGCCAATATCTCCTTTTCAGTTGGAGTATAGCGGGCCTCAGATCCTCGATATCCCCGACTCCAAAACCCTAGGGGTCGACCTCGGGTCTCCCCTGGTGCTTTCTGCCAGAGACTCCAGGTAGGGCCATTCTCCCCGGCTGCGGTGTAGAGCACATTTTTAACATCTGGTCCTGCCTGGTCTGGCCCAAGGGCTACTGCATGAACTATCTCCCGTTTAATCTGTTCAAAGGCTTGTTGTTGCTCAGGGCCCCATTTAAAATTGTTCCTCTTCCGGGTCACTTGATAGAGAGGGCTTACAATCAGACTCTAATTCTCCAAAAACCTACAACACCTAAGAAAGCTTGTGTTTCCTGTTTACTAGTCAGTGGAGACATAGCTGCTATTTTGTTGATCACATCCATTGGGATGTGACGACGTCCATCTTGCCATTTTATTCCTAAAAACTGGATCTCCTGTGCAGGTCCCTTCACCTTACTTTGTTTTATGGCAAAACCAGCTTTCAGAAGGATTTGGATTATTTTCTCCCCTTTCTCAAAAACTTCTTCTGCTGTGTTGCCCCATACGATGATGTCATCAATGTACTGCAGGTGTTCTGGAGCTCCACCTTTTTCCAGTGCAGTCTGGATTAGTCCATGGCAAATGGTGGGGCTGTGTTTCCACCCCTGGGGCAGTCGATTCCAGGTGTACTGGACGCCCCTCCAAGTGAAAGCAAACTGTGGCCGGCACTCTGCTGCCAAAGGGATTGAGAAAAACGCATTGGCGATATCACTTGTGGCGTACCACTTGGCTGCTTTTGACTCCAGTTCATATTGAAGTTCTAGCATGTCTGGCACAGCAGCACTCAGCGGTGGTGTGACTTCATTCAGGCCACGATAGTCTACTGTTAGTCTCCATTCTCCATTAGACTTTCGCACTGGCCATATGGGGCTGTTAAAGGGTGAGCGAGTCCTGCTGATCACTCCTTGGCTCTCCAGTCGACAAATCAGCTTATGGATGGGAATCAGGGAGTCTCGGTTGGTGCAATATTGCTGCTGGTGCACCCTTGTGGTAGCGATTGGCACCTGTTGCTCTTCGACCCTCAGCAACCCCACAACTGAAGGGTCCTCAGAGAGACCGGGCAAGGTGGACAGCTGTTCAATTCCCTCTGTCTCCAAGGCAGCTATACCAAAGGCCCACCGGTACCCTTTTGGGTCCTTGAAATACCCTCTCCTGAGACAATCTATGCCAAGGATGCATGGGGCCTCTGGGCCAGTCACAATGGGGTGTTTCTGCCACTCATTCCCAGTTAGGCTTATTTCAGCCTCCAATACAGTTAGCTGTTGGGATCCCCCTGCCACACCAGAAATACAGATGGGTTCTGCCCCTTTATAACTTGATGGCATTAGAGTACACTGTGCACCGGTGTC